>NW_023994253.1:190000-417500 GCF_015586225.1 Lucilia sericata
GTTAGTTAGTTAGGCTTGAAAAACTGTTTAACAAAGCTTTAAACTTAATTTAACTTTGCTGAAACTCAAGCTAAATAAGCTTTATGCTTAAAAAAGCTTTAAGCTTGAATAAATATTAAGCTTAAATAAGCATTAAGCTTAAATAAACATTAAGCTTAAGTAAATTTAAGTTAATTTAAAAAAAGCTTAAGCTTCAATCTTCAAGTTAAAAGCTTAAATCATAAATAACTTCAAGTTAAAAGGTTTAGTCTTAAATAAGCTTTAAGCTTCAATATTAAATGAGCTTTAATCTGAAATAAGCTTTTCGAATAAATAAACTTGTTTTAAGCTGTAGCAAGCTCTGCATGAAGCCTCACTTAATTTCTTTTCACTATAAAATAGCTTTTTTAACTTTTTAATACATTTTTTCAAAAAGCACAAATTTGCTTAAAAAAACATTTTTTTTAAACCCCCCAAACCCCCCAACAAATTTGACAACATTAATACAACATTTGTATGCGTATGATGAGATCTCATTATTAAAAGGTCACAGTCCTATAAAATTCCAGATTTTTCTTGCTTACTTTATTACAAATGAGTTTTTTCAACTTTTAACTAAGAAACAAACACATGAATTTTTCAAAAAAAAAAAAAAAAAAAAAAACACAACATTTTTTCCAATTCATTCATACATTTGTTTGGTGTTATTTTCATTGTTGTTCTTTGTCTGCTGTTGACTTTTCCGACGAGAAAAAAAAACATACCAAAACCGAAACAAAAATGAAAGAAATACACATGAAAAACTTTCAAAAAGTATTAGTGTTACGCAAAGAAAAGAATGAAAATTAAAGAAAATATGAAAATGAAAAATACTTACCAAAAACAAACAACATTGTTGTGTTTTTCATTTAATATTTGGTTGGTTTCACATTCTTACACTTTTAACCCAGCTTCAGTTAGTTGTTCGAAAACTTCTACAGCTGCTATTGCTTGTACTATTTTAGTTGCTCTTTAAGCCCTGCCACGTTTTCAGCAACTGCTGCTATAGCCAGCAGTTTTTTCATTTTGCCAGTTTTGACACCATTTAACTTCTATATAAAGAAAAAGAGGTTGAGAAAAAATTATTAGAAAATGTAAGTGTTTAAACTTATACATCACGACTTTAAAAGATAAACAGTGGAACACAAAAACAAGTCTCACTTTTAGAAAAAATTATACTTTAATTAAAACATTTTTACAACAAAATATCTATCCTTATTTTAGAAAAACAAACAACTTTGTGAAAAATGTCATTAATATTTTGTTTAAAATTTTGTAATTTTCTTACCCACTGTACTTTTGTCAATAGTAGTTCTGTTCGAAATGTTATAATGTTTAGAAGGGAATGAAACAATTTCTTTTGGCAGCATAAGTTACAACAAATCTTATGTATAAATAAACATGTGTAGGCAAGTGTCTGTCTGGGCTTGTCTTGACATGCTATTTGTTATTGTAGTTGTTGTGGTAATACCCTGCAACTCGGAAGTCCACTAAACCGAACAAAAGATTTCTTTCATATTATATAAAATTGAATATTTTCTTAAGTATAGGAAAACAAAATTTAAGGTGTATACACTATAGATTACACAGAGACACTAAAGTTACATTTGGATATTTCCTAGATTATCAGGGATGTATAATGTAACTTTTCATTATTCTAATTTATTTAAAATCGACTTTAAGCTGAAATTGAATCGGATTATTGTACGTAAAATTTTTACTGAATTTTTTGATATACCAACAGAAGGACAGACAACATTGTGGCTTAAATCTACGTTTAATATTAACAAAACTATATATTTTTAAAACTCTTAGAAACTTGTCTTTCTGACAATATAAACAATTTTGAAATTGTTTTAAATTTAGATTTTTTCGCAATTTTTTTTAAAAAGTTCCAAAATTAAAATAAAATTGCAAAACATTTTTATAACTAACAGAAGGACAGACATGTATGTGGCTCAAATCTACATTAAGTGTCATAAAAACTATATGTTTTTAGAATCCTTGGAAATTTGTGTTTAAGACAATATAAATAATTTAAAAAAGTTTTAAAAATTTGATTTTTAACAAATTTATAAATTTTTGTCTAAAACTACCAACATTTTTTTACACATTTCTATTAGTAACAGCAGGACGGACTAGTCTGTGGCTAAAATCTATGTTAAATGTTATAAATACTATATGTCCTTAAAAATATTAGAATTTCATCTTACCAACGATATAATTTATTTTAAAATATTGAAAATTTTAAATTTTTACACAATTTTTAAACATTTTTCTAAAAATAAAGAAAAATTAAAAATTTTCTTATAAACCTAAAGATGGACAAGTCTATGATTAAAATCTAATGTAAGCACCATAAAATCTATATACTTTTAAAATCATTATAAAATTTCATTTTCGAGAATATAAAATTTCTTGAAATATTTTTAAATTTAGATTTTTTACAAATTTTTATAAAAATTTGTTTAGAATTAAGAAAAATGCAAGTTTTTATAACTAACAGAACGACGGACAAGTCTTTTAGTAAAAACTAACTTAAGTATTATGAAAACTATATGTTTCTGAAATTCATATAAAATTTCCTTTTCAACAATATATAGTTTTTTGAAATATTTTTCAAAATGGATTTTTAACAAATTTTTCAAAATTTTTTCTAAAATTCCAAAAAATTTTTTTACAAGTTTTCATAACTAACAGAAAGACGGACAAATCTGAGACTAAATCCTAACTTAAGCAATATAAAAACTATATGTTTTTAAAATTGGTATAAAATTTACTTTCCAACCATATATAGTTTTTTCAAATATTTTTAAAAATAGAATTTTCACAAAATAAAAAAACAAAAAAGGTATTTCTAAAAAATTCCAAAAGTTTCCCATCCCTGTTAAACATATATATGTTGAAAAACTATCCCATATGAATTTGTGTTAAAATTGTATTTGGTTTGTTTGTTTCTTTAACAAGAGGCGAGAGATTTCTTATATTTTATCTATATTTGCTGCGTCTTGACTTTTTCCCTTCTTTTACTTAATCCTTCTCATACTCCCCCAACCTCTGTAACATTATCATGTTGTACTATTTTGCTTTTTTAAGTTAAGTTATCTTCTTGTCGTTATGGTTTTCTCCCTCTCTCTTAAATTAAAGTGCTTGACTTTTTTTCCAACTTCATACTAGAAAAGCATACTTTTTCTTCGGTTGCCTGTTGTTGCTTAAAAATTCGATAATACTTTCAATAACTATTAAAGGTATTTAGTTGGGAATTTAGACAAATCCCTTTTTTTCCTTTCTTATGAAATGAGATATAGATATTTGGTTTAATTTTGTTTTTTGGCAATATTCCCTATGATATTTATAGTTTATAAACATGGTAAAGTAGATCATAGAAAGATTTTCTGGTTGTTCAACTTGACAATTTTTTTTGCTTGTCTTTTTGTTTGGTTTCTCAAGATTAAATAAAATTTTTTTGTAATTTTAAAACATTTGAAAATCATGAAATATTTCATGATTTCTGGCTTTTTTTTTTTTGGTTGTTATTGATTATTAATATTTTTGCTGGGTTGCTGTGTTTAACTTAGTTGTCATTGATAACCCTAAAAGTATGATTTATAAATATGACATTTTCTAATGCCCTTAAGTATGCTATAATATTTTATCATACATTTTTTTTGTGTGTTTGCTAAGGGGTTTTGAACGAAGGGGTAAGAGGACATTAATTTAGCGTTACTTTTGCTGTGTTTAGAGAGTTATTGAAAGTTTTTAAAAGTTTGAAGGGTGAAAAATAGATATTGAAATTTATTAATAACTTTAAAAGATAAGTTATGTTTTTTTAAAGTTTTAATTTGACAAAACCCATATGTATATCTTTCAACATACATTTCAACTGTAATTTATACAGCGACAACTTGTCAAGTCTCTACTAGTAGAAGAAATATCATTCAAGTATCTTTATAAAAGGATAAAGAATCTTTAATATTTTTAAAGCCAAAGCAGAAAGACAGACATTCGCAACAGGTTAATTATAAAAGAAAAGTTCGAAATTTTTTAACTTTTCGAAAAATCAATTGATTCTCTTTCTTTATATATAATTTTAATTGCTCTATTTTTAAAGTTGCAATTTTGTTGAATTTTTGAAATTTTATCTATTACCTACGAAAAACGTAAAAATCTTTAGTAACTCACGAAGTAATTATCGTAATATTGATAAGATGTTTCATGGATATATTGCCCTATTTCTTTAGCTTTATAATGATATTAAAGTTTTTGGAAAAATTGTGGAATTACAATTTTATAAAATTTTTTATAAAATCTAACAAAAGTGTTTTACAATTTTTATTAACTAACCGACAGACGGACATGTCTTTGAGTAAAATCTAATCATGAAAATTATATGTTTTCAAAATTCTTATAAAATTTCCTTTGCAATAATATATAATTTATGAAAAAGTTTTAAGATTAGATTTTTAACAAATTTATGAAAATTTGTATAAAATTACTAGATTTTTTTTTTAATTTTTTTTAACTAACAGATGGACGGACAAATTCAAGCCAAAGAACTATATGTTAATTAATTCGTATGAAATTTCCTTTCCAACGATATATATATTTTTTAAATATTTTTAAAATTAGATTTTTAACAAATTTATACAACATTTTCTAAAATTACTTAACATTTTTTTTTAATTTTATTAACTAACAGATGGAAGGACAAGTTCAAGCCAAAGGAAGTAACTTAAATATAATTAAAACTATATGCTATTAAACATAGCTGTAAAGTGTGAATAATTTTATTCTAAATATTTTAAAAAATTAATTATTTTTAAAATTTAGTATACGGGGAAAAAATTAATTATATTGAATTTTATTTATACAATTTCAAAAAAGATAATAGTTACCATTTAGACATTTGGTAAAAAAATAAAAAAAATATTATTTAAATTAATAGAAGTAAAATATAAACAAATTGTATTTAACAGTTTTCAAAATATTTTTTTTATATTAAGTAAATTGCATAGTATTTGAAATAAAATAAGAGTTATATAATTTATATTATCAAAAATAGATTTTAAAATACTTCATTCAATATAAAAACCTAAAAATATTTTTCAATTGTATTTTCATTGTACAAATGGATTTTTATTATATTTTATTCAATAAGTTATGAATGAAATTCTTTTTATTCAACAAAAATTTTTTGAATAGTTAATATTCAAATCAACTTTCCTGAAATATTTTTATTTCTTCAAGAAAAATACAAATATTTAAAAATATTTAATTTAATATTGTACTAGTTCCTAATAGAATTTAATATAAACAAGTGATCGTATGATGAATATTTAGCATCTGTTGAAGATATAAAAGGTACATTTGCTGTACTAAAACAAAAACGAAGCCAAAAATCATTTATGCTGGTATAAAACGTAGTTGTGCCTATTTTTGTAGAGATATTAGTATATTTGGCATAATTATGAGCTCAAATCCCAATTTGGGAGGTCCGGTTATATGGGGGCTAGGTGAAATAATGGACCAAAATCAATAAGGTTCGTCCTTGGGCTAAAAGTAATGTGTGTACCAAATTTCATCCAATTATGTTCAAAATTGCGACCTGTAGTTTGATTACATGGTTTACATGGACAGACAGACGGAATTAAAGGTTGGTATTATATCATTAATTCTATGCATTACAAACATCAGCACCAATCCAATATACCCTCCCCATTAAAGTGGCGTAGGTTTAATAAATTCAACATTTGAATGTCTTACCACAAAGTATACAGAGGTGTCACTTTTGACATTTAAAAAAGTCTAAAATCAGCTTTTGTTTGATTTTGAAATTGTTTGGTGAGAAGAGGTATATAAAATACAGCTAAAAAAATTATTGAATTCGTTTTGTGCGAAAGAGAGGGAAATAGTTTTTTGCTCGTGACGCCTCTGTATACCCTGTGTTCTTACTTGTTTTTTTAAGGATTAGTTGGATTATATGGGAAATATGTATTACATTATCTTTAATTTACCTATACCTTTGTTGTATAAATAAAAGTATTTCTTTACAATTTCTTGGAATAAAAATTGTAAAACGTTGATTTGAATTTTTTGTATTTAAATGTATTTTGTTTGAATAATTCTAATCGTTCAAAAATTGTATAAATAAAATTATTCAAACTTTTATTAAATTTTTTTGTATTCAAATAAAATAAGTTAGACTTTTATTTAAATTTATGATATTCAAATATAAAAAATTTTGCTATCATTATACCAGATATACATTATTTTATTTTCAATGTTAGAAAATGATTTTACTTATGTATTAATTTGTTTTTAAATATATAAAATTTGTTCAATATAAATTTAATTTGTATGAATCAAATCTAATAAATTTGTACTATGCAAAAGATAATTTATATTAGAAATTATTTATTATTAGAAATAAAAATTATAACAATATTAAAAGTATTTTTATTTTCGATTCTATTCACATTTTACAGCTATGCTATTAAATATATATTTTTTTTTTTTTTGGAATATTTTTAAAATTAGATTTTTAACAAATTTAAACAAAATTTTCTAAAATTACTTAACATTTTTTTAAATTTTATTAACTAACAGATTGTCGGACAAGTCCATGCCAAAGAAAATAACTCAAATATAAATAAAACTATATGTTATTAAATATCATATGAAATTTCCTTGCCAAAATTTTGTATTTAATAGAAAAACAGCCGGACGGACAAGTTTGTGTTTAAGAATTTACTTAGGCAACATAAAGTCTAAATGTTAACCAAATCCTTATAAAATCATATTTTCAACAATATAATTTTTTTGAATAGATTTAGATTTTGTTTTAGATTTTAGCTAAATTTCCAAAAAATTAAATTTAAAGTGGTCCTTCGAATTTCTTAGTTTTTATGGTCACATTTTTATATTAAAACTAACCAGCCGTTGAAATTACTCTCCAGAGTACCATATTATGTTTTTCAAGTAACATTTGGTGGTCCTTCGAACTTTTATTAAATTTGCTCAAAATACTTCAACATTTCCTTTAATAAACCTGCTGTTGTTTTTTTGGTCTTTTCAAAACAAACTTTGTAATATTTCATTATAATTTTGGTGATTTTTTAAAATTTTTGATAAATTTATCCATCTTGACAACTGTCACATTAAGTTAAATTGTGCCACACAACAAAATAGTAAGAAAAAACCAATATTGTCTCTTTTTCGCTTTTCTGCTGCCACCAAAATCTATGTCACTTTTTTCTGTAACAAACTTTTTCCGCAAACACTTCAAATGTTTTTTCCGCCATTTCTTTTCATTTTTTTTTTCTTGTGTAAAAACTATTATGAATAAAATTTCAATTTCTTTAGAACAAAAAGTGGGCAAAAAAAAAATGCTAAACAAAAAGTGAAGAAAACGTGTAAAAATATAAAATATTTTTAAAGACAGACAATAGGACAGAAGAGGCACCGAAACAATACAAACACAAAAAAATATATGAAAAAGTTTATAGTAGAAAACAGTCAAGTAAAAGTAAGAATAGAATAGAAAATAGCCTTGTCTCAAGTGTAATGTGCTCATTTTTTGTTGTTTAATATTTTTGTTGTTATAGGGGTAATTTAAATAAATGTAACTACAACTACAACAAAAAGCGGTTTAAAAATAGTTAGAAGAATGAAATTCTAGAGGGCCCACAGCCAGAGTGGCTATACATACATATATAACAACTTAAGTGGCCCACAAAATAAAGATTCATTTGGTTTCCGTTATTACTTTGTTTTAGATTTGTTTCTTCCTTAAGTAGTAAAATACAATTTATATAGCCTACTTTTGGGCTAAGTGAAAATTTGTCATAATATGTATTAAAAAAATATTTAAATTTTAAACAAAATTTAAAAAATTTGTTAAAAATAGAATTTTTAAAATATTTTGAAAAAAATATACATCGTTGAAAAGGAAATTTTAAAGGGATTCGCAATATATACAGTTTTTATATAGTTTGTGTTTGTTTTTTAATTAAAAACCTGTCCGTCCTTCTGTTAGTTATTTCTATATTTTGCAAAAAATTTCAAACATTTTTAAAATTTTATTTTTACAAAAATTTAAAAAAATCCTAACATCTATAAATCTGTAAAATAATGAGGAATTATCAACTAAAAGAAATATTTAACACATTTTGCAGAATTAACACTTTTTGAATGTCTGTCCTTCCAACTTTTTTATTTTTATGTAGTGGTTAATTTTTTTGTAACAAATTTAAAAAAAAAAAAAATTAAAATCTAATTTTAAAAATATTTCCAAAAAATTTACATTGTTAAAAAGTTTTCTTTTCAACGATTTTTAAGGATTGAAACTTAATTTATGGCTTAAGTAAGTTTTTAGTCTTAATCATGTCCGTCCTTCTGGATTTCCCTTAATTGCTGAAAAGTTGTAATTTTTAAGTAGAATTTTAAAAAATTCTTAAAAATTTTAGTTTTTAAAATATTTTGAAATGCTAAATTGTGTTAAATGCCTCAAAATGCCGAGAATTGTGATCTTAAGAAATTTTTTAATTATTTTAGCTTATCTTGCTTTGATAACGTCTGTCCTTCCTTATTTTTTAAGTTCATCAAATTAATTTTTTTTTTAGATTTTAGATAATTTTTTAAAAATTCACCAAAATTTAAATATTAAACATACAGTTTTTAAGATTTTATATAAAGAATGCTAATGGATTGTATTGTTAAAATATTAAAAATTTTGTTAAATTTTTTAAATATTTGACTTTTCTCTAATGTCTGTCCTTCCTAGTTTTTGTTATTAACCATATAAAATTGTTTGATTAATTTTCTTTTGTTGCTTACGTCTTAAGTTGCTTCTTGTAGCCAACAATTAACAAATTGATTCCAAAGTATTCACTAAATAGAATATTCTTAAATATCCCTGGACTTTTCTGGTGTTTACATTCAGCATCACGGTTTTGCCTTTTAGATATATTTAAGGCTACTAAAAAATAACAAAATTTTAGTTACCAACAATCATATTTAAAAATCTAATAAAATTGCCCTAAATTGTCGCCTGTTTGTATGCTACAACAATTTCCTTTATAGTACAAAATTTTATTTTATTTTTTTTTTTTTCTCTATAAATATTTAAATTTTAAATATTTATTTTTTATCCTCGTACATGCAAATAGCAATATCAAAAAATCCCTTGTCATCAGTTTTGTTAAACCGAAAAAATTGTTACAAATTCTGAACGAAAAAAAACATGAAATTTTTTATCCTAAAAAAATTTTACACATTTTAATTTTTTTTCCTCGACGTTTTGTAAATTATTTGACCCGTGTGAAATGTTATGAATGAACAATACAACAAGAAAAATATGTATTTTAAAATACTGTTTCATATATTTTTTTGTTTGGGTACTCGATTTTTAATACAACAAAAAGTATAATCCAACCGCCATTTTTTTGTTTTTGTCCGCCATATGTTTTGTGTGTTTTGTAGCAAAAAATAAAATATATGTAAGTATTGATGGCCAGCTAGTTGGATGGAAGTTTGTTTTCATGACACACAATGGGTTTTTGTGTATTATTTGATGAAAACTGTTTTTTAGCATTTGCACCACAGTGTTATAGGGAGAGATAAGTTTGTCAATCCATTTGTGAATTTCTGCAAATGTCATGAGCGAAAAATGACATTGAATATTTAACAAAATTTTCTAAATTCTTTAATAATTTCCAAAATATTTATAAACAAATTGTTATTTCAGCAATTTTTTTTTTTTTTTAATTTCATCTAAAATCTTCATGTAGAAAAAGCTAAATTTTTTTATCGGAAGGACAGACATTAGAGAAAGCTTAATAACTAAAATAATTTAAACATTTTTTCATATTAAAATTCCTCCTTTTGTTGTGTATTTAACGTTACTAAACTAAAATAATTATTTTTAAAATTACAATTCTATCAAATTTTTTAAAATTTATTAAAAAATCTACTGAAATAATAACTAATTTTAGCAACTAACAGAAGGAAGGACAATTTTAAAAGTAAAAACTTAATTGTACCACATAAAAACTATACATATACAAAATCCTTTTAAAATTTCCTTTTCATTGAGGTATAATATTATGCTATAATTTTTAAAATCGATTTTTGGCAAATTTTTGAAAAAAAAAATCAACATAAATAGGTATTATAAAAATTAACAGAAAGACGGACATGTTGGTGGCTTAAAGAATTATTTAAACGGTATAAAAGCTATAGTGTTTCAAAATCATTATGAAATTTTCTAGTCAATAATATAAATTTTTTGGAAATATTTTAAAAAATTGGATTTTAAAATTTTTTTTGAAAATAAAGAATATTAGATCCTTTATATAGCAATTAAGAGAATTGCGGAAGGAAGGACAAGTTTAGGTCTGAAAATTTAACTCTACCAAACAAAAACTATATGTATTCAAAATCCTTGTAAAATTTCCTTTTCAATGATGTATATTATTTTGCTTTAACTTTTAAAATCGATTTTTGGCAAATTTTTAACAAAAAGAATCAAATTATAAAAACTAACAGAATGACAGTCAAGTTTGTCAACAACACGGAAAGACGGACAAGTTTATGTTAAAGAACTAAGTAGAATTTTATAAAAATTATATATATTCAAAATCCTTATGAAATTTCCTTTTCAACTATATAAATTAATTGCAAATATTTTCAAAATTCGATTTTTAGCAAATTTTTAAAATTTAACAAAAAATTTCTAAAGAAAAACAAATTTGTAAAAATATTTTTGAAAAATTTCAGAAATATTTTCCATAAACTAAAAAATATATTCTGAAACTATAAAAGTAATCGAAATAGATTGAGTATTTATTTTACACCGTAGTGGGTTTGAAATTCGTTTTAATCCTTTACTTTTAAACAGAGTTTTCCAATTATTTTTTCCAAGTTTTTTTAGCTATTTGGCTGTCAGCAAACAATATTTGTAACACAATCAAACATAAAGTCATACACTTTTATAAACAATATATAGTCCAGCCAACACTAACATCACCTACGTTACCAAAGTCCCAGCAAATCGGGGCAACTGTCCCAAACTGGTGATTTTACTCGGCACAGATTAAACTTGACATTATTTACAGATAGGCAACTAAGTTGGCATATAAATCATACAACTAATATCTAAGGTGCTGTACAAGATTACTTAGAGACACTTAAGGGACTATTGTCTATCTGTTAGATTACCTAGGACATATGAAGTAACCAGTGACAAATTTCTTTTATGCAATTTATTGTATAAATTATAAAGAAATACGTAATTCAACCTTAGATTAAATCAGTTTTTAAAAGTTAATCCTTTTGACTATTTGTAAATCGTTGGGACATTTTATTTTTTATTTTTAACAAATTTTAGTATTTTCTCTCATATTTTTTTTTTACAAATAGTGTGCATTCGATTGTAATTTATAATATTTGTAAAAATAAATGACAATCATAAATACTTCTATACTATATTTGTCTATTTATTTTCCAGCAGGAAATGAAAAAAAAAAAAACTTTTTTTTATATAGAAAAGAAATAAAACTAAAAAACCGATTTTTATTTGAAAATGAAAAAAGAACGAAACTAATAATCATGATTTGTACACATGATAAACTACTGAGAGATTTTGGGTTTTAAATTTGATGTTAAAATAAATATTTTCTAATATTTATTTAGATTGGCAAATTAATCACTGAATGAAATAATTTATAAAATATTTTTTAAAAATATTGATGAAAAGGTACACTTGTTATGTATATTTAGATGATTTAAAAAAACAACAAATTATGTAAATTATTTTATATCAAATTTAAACTCCTTCATAATTTTCTCCACCTTTAGTTTTTTATTTTTATGTAATTTAAAAAAAAAAATTACATTTTTCATCTATACACAGTTTCTGCGGGTTTTACTATTAAAAACCTTTTAATTGTGGTTTCTAACAGACTTTGTCTTTCCACTTTAGTTTCTTTTCATTTTATGGTTTTTGGTGTCTTTTTGTTTAAAATATTGTCTTTTCAATTTTGTGTAATTTTATTAAAAGTTGTGTGTATGTGGTTTTTTCCCATCATATGTTAAAAATAAATTGTTAACCAAATAGTTTTTTACTTGAGTTTTTACATTCCTTTGACTATTTGTGCTTGAATATGAAAAATATATTTGCAGTTGTTGTGGTATAATTTTATAAAAGTATTAAACCATCACCGACCTTGTTATCCCACTCTATATTATTTAAAGTTTTCTCAAAATGACAGTAGTCAAGTCTGGTCTAGGTTTAATTCAAGACTATATCCTGGGCTACAGTGAAGATAATAGTCTATCTATATTGAAGACTATGATGGTATAATCTACAGTTCAGACTATTGTCAAGTCTATAGTACGGACTATTGTAAGACTATAGTCTATAGTGAACTGGTATATAGCTAGGCTATATCCTTGACTACAGACCATACTATAGTCCTGACTATAGTGCAGGCTATAGTCTGGACTATGTATAGTCAAAATTATAGCCTGGTATATAGTGCATATAACTGCCTTTATTGAAGACTATATAGTCTAGTATATAGTCCATTCTAATCTATCGTCTAGTCTATGTTCAAGTATGGTTTAAAGCCATGACTATAGACTGGACTATTGTAAAGACAGTTCTAGTTCAGTTCAGTTCAGTTCTGTTCAGTTCTAGTTCAGTTCTAGTTCAGTTCTAGTTCAGTTCTAGTTCAGTTCTAGTTCAGTTCTAGGTTCAGTTCTAGTTCAGTCTAGTTCAGTTCTAGTTCAGTTCTAGTTCGTTCTAGTTCAGTTCTAGTTCAGTTCTAGTTCAGTTTCTAGTTCAGTTCTAGTTCAGTTCTAGTTCAGTTCTAGTTCAGTTCTAGTTCAGTTCTAGTTCAGTTCTAGTTCAGTTCTAGTTCAGTTCTAGTTCAGTTCTAGTTCAGTTCTAGTTCAGTTCTAGTCAGTTCTAGTTCAGTTCTAGTTCAGTTCTAGTTCAGTTCTAGTTCAGTTCTAGTTCAGTTCTAGTTCAGTTCTAGTTCAGTTCTAGTTCAGTTCTAGTTCGTTCTAGTTCAGTTCTAGTTCAGTTCTAGTTCAGTTCTAGTTCAGTTCTAGTTCAGTTCTAGTTCAGTTCTAGTTCAGTTCTAGTTCAGTTCTAGGTCAGTTCTAGTTCAGTTCTAGTTTCAGTTCTAGTTCAGTTCTAGTTCAGTTCTAGTTCAGTTCTAGTTCAGTTCTAGTTCAGTTCTAGTTCAGTTCTAGTTCAGTTCTAGTTCAGTTCTAGTTCAGTTCTAGTTCAGTTCTAGTTCAGTTCTAGTTCAGTTCTAGTTCAGTTCTAGTTCAGTTCTAGTTCAGTTCTAGTTCAGTTCTTGTTCAGTTCTAGTTCAGTTCTAGTTCAGTTCTAGTTCAGTTCTAGTTCAGTTCTAGTTCAGTTCTAGTTCAGTTCTAGTTCAGTTCTAGTTCAGTTCTAGTTCAGTTCTAGTTCAGTTCTAGTTCAGTTCTAGTTCAGTTCTAGTTCAGTTCTAGTTCAGTTCTAGTTCAGTTCTAGTTCAGTTCTAGTTCAGTTCTAGTTCAGTTCTAGTTCAGTTCTAGTTCAGTTCTAGTTCAGTTCTAGTTCAGTTCTAGTTCAGTTCTAGTTCAGTTCTAGTTCAGTTCTAGTTCAGTTCTAGTTCAGTTCTAGTTCAGTTCGAGTTCAGTTCTAGTTCAGTTCTAGTTCAGTTCTAGTTCATCAGTTCGTTAGTTCAGTTCTAGTTCAGTTTCTTAGTTCAGTTTCTAGTTCAGTTCTAGTTCAGTTCTAGTTCAGTTCTAGTTCAGTTCTAGTTCAGTTCTAGTTCAGTTCTAGTTCAGTTCTAGTTCAGTTCTAGTTCAGTTCTAGTTCAGTTCTAGTTCAGTTCTAGTTTCGTTCTAGTTCAGTTCTAGTTTCTAGTTCAGTCTCGTAGTTCTAGTTCAGTTCTCGTTCAGTTCTAGTTCAGTTCTAGTTCAGTTCAGTTCAGTTCTAGTTCAGTTCTAGTTCAGTTCTATCAGTTCTAGTTCAGTCTAGTTCAGTTCTAGTTCAGTTCTAGTTCAGTTCTAGTTCCGTTCTAGTTCAGTTCTAGTTCAGTTCTAGTTCAGTTTCTAGTTCAGTTCTAGTTCAGTTCTAGTTCAGTTCTAGTTCAGTTCTAGTTCAGTTCTAGTTCAGTTCTAGTTCAGTTCTAGTTCAGTTCTAGTTCAGTTCTAGTTCAGTTCTAGTTCAGTTCTAGTTCCGTTCTAGTTCAGTTCTAGTTCAGTTCAGTTCTAGTTCAGTTCTAGTTCAGTTCTAGTTCAGTTCTAGTTCAGTTCTAGTTCAGTTCTAGTTCAGTTCTAGTTCAGTTCTAGTTCAGTTCTAGTTCAGTTCTAGTTCAGTTCTAGTTCAGTTCTAGTTCAGTTCTAGTTCAGTTCTAGTTCAGTTCTAGTTCAGTTCTAGTTCAGTTCTAGTTCAGTTCTAGTTCAGTTCTAGTTCAGTTCTAGTTCAGTTCTAGTTCAGTTCTAGTTCAGTTCTAGTTTTCTAGTTCAGTTCTAGTTCAGTTCTAGTTCAGTTCTAGTTCAGTTCTAGTTCAGTTCTAGTTCAGTTCTAGTTCAGTTCTAGTTCAGTTCTAGTTCAGTTCTAGTTCAGTTCTAGTTCAGTTCTAGTTCAGTTCTAGTTCAGTTCTAGTTCAGTTCTAGTTCAGTTCTAGTTCAGTTCTAGTTCAGTTCTAGTTCAGTTCTAGTTCAGTTCTAGTTCAGTTCTAGTTCAGTTCTAGTTCAGTTTCTAGTTCAGTTCTAGTTCAGTTCTAGTTCAGTTCTAGTTCAGTTCTAGTTCAGTTCTAGTTCTAGTTCATTCTAGTTCAGTGTCTAGTTCAGCTCTAGTTCAGTCTAGTTCAGTTCTAGTTCAGTTCTAGTTCAGTTCTAGTTCAGTTCTAGTTCAGTTCTAGTGTAGACTGTGGACTAGAGTGTAGTGTGGCCTATAGTCAGTTTGTACATTTGGCTTTTCTATAGTCTGGGCTATTTATTTTTCAATACAAATTTTAAATCTTCTTTAAATGTTTTATATTTTTTATTAATAATATTTAATTTTTTTATTCTCTTTGCAGGTATGTACCTAATAGCTTGTTAAATCGTGTATAAACATATTTATTCATAATTCTGTACGCGCTCAACACCCGAGGATAACTTTGATCAATAGACAAAATTTTTATTTAATAATTTGTTGAGGTGTAAGCTAATATTTATTTAATTTTTGTTTTTTAATATTTTCCTATTTAATGATACTAATATTCGAGTATAAATTAGCTCGACCTTTTGATTTAATTTTATGTGACATTAAACAATTTTAATAATATCATCAATATTTTAATAAAAGTTCTATTAAATGTGACCTTTTTGATATCGAAGAAAAAGTAATTTTATAAAAATTGTTGTTCTTTTTGCAACAAACAAAATTTCATTTTCAAACGTTCTTTTTTCTTCAATGACAATCGAAGGTTATTAAACTGTAAAGTTAAGGATTATTTGAATTGAAGAGAAGAAGAAAATGATTATAAAAAGTTGTCAATAAGATATTTTTTTACATGGTAACCAATAGGACGGACAGGGACTCAAAATAACAGATTTATTTATAAATATTATTTTTATTTATCTTATGGTTATTTTCTTAATATAAAATCCTAAGAAATGGGATAGAATAATTTTTAATAACAAGTTGTTTAAAAGACATTTTAATTCCAAGAACAATTTTTACAAAACTGATTTAATTTGTTAAGTCAAATGATTTCTAGATTAAATTTTAAAATATTTGCAAAATTTAAAATATCTTTATATTTCCCTTCTTACTGTAATCTATTCTATTGTATTTTCTGTTTTCTACATTCCAACACCTGCATTGAGAAGATTTGTAAAACTTTTGCTGACGCTGCAGCATTAACAACACTTTAGCATAATAGCTGACTATAAGCAGAATATAAACTATTCTCTTCTCTCTCCTCTAGCACTCAACTAAAACTGGAGTAAAAACAAAGAAACTACTTTTATTGTAATTTTTGTAATTTCTGAAGCATAAGTTTAGGCTGTAGAGAAAACACTTATTATACCATTGTTTCAGCTTCATTTCTACATTTCAAAATTAAAGTTATATAAAATTTAAAAAAGTCATGATTTTACATTTCATTTGAAAAAAAGTTTGTACCTGTTTCCTTAACTAAACATATTTTTCTGCTAAATCTCTGGGGTTGTGTTGTTTTGTTTATAGCAAATTCTAAAATTTATTTTAAACTAAGTACATATATTTTTAAAAACTACCAGCTTGAAAAAAAATTAAAAATAACAGCAACAAACTCAGTTTTTTCTTGTTATTTATCGTACTCAAGAGGTTTTAACCTGTCTGCAGAAGAGTCATTGTTGGGATTTTTTTTTTCATTTAAAATTTGTTTTGTATTTTTTAGAAAGTTTTTCTTCTCTAGTTAACATTTTTTCTGTTTAAGAAATGTTTGGTTTTTTTGTTTAACACATTCATGCATAAATAACGAATTTGTTCTAAATGCATGCAGACATTTGAAATGACAAGTTAGCGTTGTTACTTTAAACTATAATATAATTAATATTGGTCATAAAATTTGTTTCAAAAAAGAAAATTTTGTTAAAAATAAATAATTTTGTTCTAAAGAAAATTTGTCTAAAATTTGAAAAAATTAAATTAAGAAAAAATTTTATTTATTAAATTTGTCCAAAAAATTTTATGAAAAATGCTTGCCCAAAACTTTGTTAAAAAATTTCAAAAAATTTATTGTAAAGAAAATGTGGAAAAAAATTTTATTAAAAAATTATCCCAATTTTAATTCTGAAAAAAAAAATTTATTCAGAAAATGTTTGGCAAAAAACATGTTTCTTACACTTTCAGTTCAACTGAACTAGAACTGAACTACAAGCTGATGAACTAGAACTGAAGAACGAGGAATGAACTAGAACTGAACTCAGGAATAGACTATAACTGAACTAGAACGACTAGACTGAACTAACGAACTAACTGAACTAGAACTGACTATACTGAACTACAACAACTGAACTACAACTGAACTACAACTGAACTAGAACTGAACTAGAACTGAACTAAACTGAACTAGAACTGCCTAAACTAACTAGACCTGAACTAGAACTAGAACTGAACTGAATAGAACTACCTATAACTGAACTAGAACTGAACTAGAACTGAACTAGAACTGAACTAGAAATGAACTAGAACTGAACTAGAACTGAACTGAACTGAACTAGAACTGAACTAGAACTGAACTAGAACTGAACTAGAACTGAACTAGAACTGAACTAGAACTGAACTAGAACTGAACTAGAACTGAACTAGAACTGAACTAGAACTGAACTAGAACTGAACTAGAACTGAACTAGAACTGAACTAGAACTGAAAACTGAACTAAACTGAACTAGAACTGAACTAGAACTGAACTAGAACTGAACTAGAACTGAACTAGAACTGCTGAACTAGAACTGAACTAGAACTGAACTAGAACTGAACTAGAACTGAACTGAATGAACTAGAACTGAACTAGAACTGAACTAGAACTGAACTAGAACTGAACTAGAACTGAACTAGAACTGAACTAGAACTGAACTAGAACTGAACTAGAAACTGAACTAGAACTGAACTAGAACTGAACTAGAACTGAACTAGAACTGACTAGAACTGAACTAGAACTGAACTAGAACTGAACTAGAACTGAACTAGAACTGAACTAGAAGAACTAGAACTGAACTAGAACTGAACTAGAACTGAACTAGAACTGAACTAGAACTGAACTAGAACTGAACTAGAACTGAACTAGAACTGAACTAGAACTGAACTAGAACTGAACTAGAACTGAACTAGAACTGAACTAGAACTGAACTAGAACTGAACTAGAACTGAACTAGAACTGAACTAGAACTGAACTAGAACTGAACTAGAACTGAACTAGAACTGAACTAGAACTGAACTAGAACTGAACTAGAACTGAACTAGAACTGAACTAGAACTGAACTAGAACTGAACTAGAACTGAACTAGAACTGAACTAGAACTGAACTAGAACTGACTAGAACTATGAAACTAGAACTGAACTAGAACTGAACTAGAACTGAACTAGAACTGAACTAGAACTGAACTAGAACTGAACTAGAACTGAACTAGAACTGAACTAGAACTGAACTAGAACTGAACTAGAACTGAACTAGAACTGAACTAGAACTGAACTAGAACTGAACTAGAACTGAACTAGAACTGAACTAGAACTGAACTAGAACTGAACTAGAACTGATCTAGAACTGAACTAGAACTGAACTAGAACTGAACTAGAACTGAACTAGAACTGAACTAGAACTGAACTAGAACTGAACTAGAACTGAACTAGAACTGAACTAGAACTGAACTAGAAACTGAACTAGAACTGAACTAGAACTGAACTAGAACTGAACTAGAACTGAACTAGAACTGAACTAGAACTGAACTAGAACTGAACTAGAACTGAACTAGACTGAATAGAACTGAACTAGAACTAAACTAATAGAACTGAACTAGAACTGAACTAGAACTGAACTAGAACTGAACTAGAACTGAACTAGAACTGAACTAGAACTGAACTAGAACTGAACTAGACTGAACTAGAACTGAACTAGAACTGTACTAGAACTGAACTAGACAGAACTCGAACAGAACTAGAACAGAACTAGAACAGAACTAGAAAAGAACTAGAAAAGAACTAGAACAGAACTAGAACAGAACTAGAACAGAACTAGAACAGAACTAGAAAGAACTAGAACTGAACTAGAACTGAACTAGAACTGAACTAGAACTGAACTAGAACTGAACTAGAAGTGAACCAAAACAGAACTAGAACTAGAGCTGTTCTATAAAAAGTACTTTTTCCTAAAAAGTCTTTATTTTCTAAAAAGTAAAATTTTTTTAAATTAGCTTTCGCACAAAAAATATGATCTACATAATATAGTTTATAATCAACTTATGGGAAATTCCCGGGTATTTACCTATTTTTGTCATTGCAGATAATTGTCAAATAATTAATTTCATGGTAATCATTATAACTTTCTTAGAAAATGAAAATAAACATTTCCAATTTAAAATTACTTTTATGCTAAAGATTATATAGAAAATTAAATATTCATTATAATCATAACACGTGTTGCATGTTTTTCAGGCATTCTATAGGATTCTACACTTTTCTTTTTAACGAAATATGATTAGAAATTATTTAACATATTATTTGTTCTAGGGCTGTGTGTTTTCCCAAGAATTCCATTATAATATGAATTAAAAGTTAATTTTTATTTTTAATTAAACATTACATATCTTGAGCTATTTGGATTTTGTCTATTAGAAATATGTACAAGGTAGCGTTAAAATATCATATCATTTGGAGCCTGTTTTCTTTTCATTTTTATTTTTTCAAAATTTGCTCACGTTTTTATTCTAAATTACAATTCAAAATATGCCACATTATATATAGACAAGGAATTCTCTAGGGTGTAAATAATATAAAATAACAGAAATTATTTGGAATAAAAAAACTCTTACTTACACACAAATACATACAAATACTTACGTAGATACACAAGTACTTAGGCCTTTTAATTCAAATCTGACTCACTGCCGCTAAAACCTAACCAACCACCAGCATCAGTTTTACAACTTAAACCATTCTCTTATTTTATCTAATACTAAAAACGAAACGAACAAACACTTGCCTACTTTTAGGCGCAAAAGCAATACTAAGAGTATCTTACATATGTTTATGTGTGTGTGTATGTTAAATAAAACGAAACTGGAATTTATATTATTCAAAACTCTACATGGAATAGCACAAGAGAAAATCTAAAATAAAAAAATTTCAGACAAGTTGAGAAGCCTTAATGCCATTTATTTATTCTCTTCTTTATTTTACAATTCAATTAAACCGTCATTAAAACTGCTATGTATGTGTGTGAGTACTACAATTTAAGTATTAAAGCCTTCTCAATCTAACATTTCCCGTCTAAGTATGTGTCTCCATTGTGTCAGACATTTACAGTCTATTTGTTAAAGAATTCCTTTTATTTTTGTTTTCCTCTTCCTTTCTATTTGTATTTAATTTTATTTTTTTGTTCATATTACTTACATCTTGAAATTTGTATTCTCTAGATACTTGTTCATTTCATGTTTTGTGCAACATTTTTATCATTTTATAGGAGATTTTTTCTTGTTATTGTTGGCTTTTTAATGGTTGCCATGATAATGGTTTTTAATTACTGGTAATTTTTTTCTCAACACGATTTCATAAAGTAGAGTAGCGCGTCCCTTATATAATCTTGTTTTTTTGCAGTTATCTATTTTTTAATATACTTAAGGGGACAACTGTCTAAATATGTTTGTCTGTTGTCTTTTTCAATTTGGTGACAAAATACTCGTAAATTAGACAGGGAAATTAAACCGCAATGTTAAAACAGTGTAATTGATTAAATAAGAGCAAAATATACACAAGCGGAATGAAAAAAGAAAAGGCAGACATCTGATTAGATCCTTGGTCAAGCATAGAAATAAAAAGAGTTGAAAACATCAATGTCCTGCCATATGGATTGGAAATAATTGATGTTTAAAATTAAACAAAGTTAATCTCATTTAATACTTTTTGTAAAAAGTTTTAAAGTAGAACAGAACTAGAACAGAATAACACAACTAGAAGAGAACTAGAACAGAACTAGAACAGAACTAGAACAGAACTAGAACAGAACTAGAACAGAACTAGAACAGAACTAGAACAGAACTAGAACAGAACTAGAACAGAACTAGAACAGAACTAGAACAGAACTAGAACAGAACTAGAACAGAACTAGAAACAGAACTAGAACAGAACTAAACTAGAACAGAATTAGAACAGAACTAGAACAGAACTAGAACAGAACTAGAACAGAACTAGAACAGAACTAGAACAGAACTAGAACAGAACTAGAACAGAACTAGAACAGAACTAGAACAGAACTAGAACAGAACTAGAACAGAACTAGAACAGAACTAGAACAGAACTAGAACAGAATTAGAACAGAACTAGAACAGAACTAGAACAGAACTAGAACAGAACTAGAACAGAACTAAACAGAACTAGAACAGATTAGACAGAAACTAGAACAGAACTAGAACAAAACTAGACAGAACTAGAACAGAACTAGAACAGAACTAGAACAGAACTAGAACAGAACTAGAACAGAACTAGAACAGAACTAGAACAGAACTAGAACGAACTATAAACAGAACTAGAACAGAACTAGAACAGAACTAGAACAGAACTTAGAAACAGAACTAGAACAGAACTAGAACAGAACTAGAACAGAACTATAACAGAACTAGAACAGAACTAGAACAGAACTAGAACAGAACTAGAACAGAACTAGAACAGAACTAGAACAGAACTAGAACAGAACTAGAACAGAACTAGAACAGAACTAGAACAGAACTAGAACAGAACTAGAACAGAACTAGAACAGAACTAGAACAGAACTAGAACAGAACTAGAACAGAACTAGAACAGAACTAGAACAGAACTAGAACAGAACTAGAACAGAACTAGAACAGAACTAGAACAGAACTAGAACAGAACTAGAACAGAACTAGAACAGAACTAGAACAGAACTAGAACAGAACTAGAACAGAACTAGAACAGAACTAGAACAGAACTAGAACAGAACTAGAACAGAACTAGAACAGAACTAGAACAGAACTAGAACAGAACTAGAACAGAACTAGAACAGAACTAGAACAGAACTAGAACAGAACTAGAACAGAACTAGAACAGAACTAGAACAGAACTAGAACAGAACTAGAACAGAACTAGAACAGAACTAGAACAGAACTAGAACAGAACTAGAACAGAACTAGAACAGAACTAGAACAGAACTAGAACAGAACTAGAACAGAACTAGAACAGAACTAGAACAGAACTAGAACAGAACTGGCACAAACTGGAACTGATCTAAAACAGAACTAGAACAGAACTAGAACAGATCTGGAACAGAACTGGTACAAAACTGGAACTGATCTAAAACAGAACTAGAGCATTCATTACTAGAACTGAACTGTAACAAACAGTTGGATTCTAAAATCTGGTTTAAAGCCAATTAAATTTAATTTCAGGGTCTTCCTAATCATTAACATGTATTTTCTTCAAGTAGCTACTACTTTACTTCCTTTATGTTCTAGATTTTTTTCTTTTCCTTGAAAAGTTAAAAACTAGAGCAGAAAAATCTATTAATAACATTTTTGCTATGTAACTTTTACGCATTAGTAAATAATAATTATAATCGGTTGCTATAATGACACAAGCTAAAAATAGCTGTAAATTCTACAGAATTTTATTATAAATAAAATTATATAAATATTTTCTAGCATAAATACGATTTCAAAAGCTTATCGTTATGAACTTGTAATACTGTAAAAATAACTGGGGCATTATTATTGTTTTTGTTTTGTAAACTATGTAATTTTTTAAATGGAATCCAAATACTTTATGGGAAAAGCTAGAAATATTAAAAATTTAATTAGATTTTCTAGAACTGATAAGTTTAAATTGATTAAAGTTTAGTGATTAATAATTATACATAAAAGCAGCCCATTGTATCTGAACATTGGGTTAATGATGAAAATAAAATGATAAGATTCTGAAGCTGTCTTTATTGAAATTCAATTCCTTCTAAATTTAAATTATTAGAAATTTGTGTTAGGTGTTGTTGACCTTTCACCATCGCTATAAGCTGTTGCTAAACCTTCACCAGTAAGTACAGCATTTTAAATACTTTTCTTCTTTAACTCTTTTTCTTCTAAAATACAGATTATATAAATTTTTATAATATATAGATAACTAAATGTAATCATTGCCAAATGCAGCAGCCTTGGAGTAACCAAACTTTCTGTTAAAATCCTTTTATATTTTTTCCCATTTCTTTACTTTTATTACTTGTACAGGAAATGACGTTTAGGTGGCGCTGTTCACCAGACCATAATTATTAAATTATATTTTTTTCTGTACATTACAAGCTCTAGATGTAGAGTACCGAAAGTTCATACGTACATAAATAGAAGTTCGGAGCAGTGATCAGCATCAAAAACCAATAGGAAACGAGAAAGGGAGTCATATGCTTAGAACTAAAAAGCAACAAAAATCTTTAAAAAAGCTTTTAAAGAGTATTGCAATTTTTCATTGTTTTAAAAATGGGTCTGGGACGTATTCTCTTTATACCGACCATTGATTTATGTTTTTGCAAGTGATGAGGATAGCTGAAACATTTGTTGAAGCAGAAGTTCAATAACAAGCTGACATCAGTGGTTTCTGTCTTTATAAAAGACCGTCCAAAGTCTATATAGAAATGCATGAGACTATAGTCCATAGACTAGACTGTAGACTAGACTATAGACTAGACTATAGACTAGACTATAGACTAGACTATAGACTAGACTATAGACTAGACTGTAGACTAGAATATAGGCTAGACTATAGACTAGACTATAGACTAGACTATAGACTAGACTATAGACTAGACTATAGACTAGAATATAGACTAGACTATAGACTAGAATATAGACTAGACTATAGACTAGACTATAGACTAGACTATAGACTAGACCATAGACTAGACTATAGACTAGACTATAGACTAGACTATAGACTAGACTATAGACTAGACTATAGACTAGACTATAGACTAGACTATAGACTAGACTATAGACTAGACTATAGACTAGACTATAGACCAGACTATAGACTAGACTATAGACTAGACTATAGACTAGACTATAGACTAGACTATAGACTAGACTTTAGACTAGGGACTATAGACTACACTATAGACTAGACTATAGACTAGACTATAGACTAGACTATAGACTAGACTATAGACTAGACTATAGACTAGACTATTGACTAGACTATAGACTAGACTAGACTATAGACTAGACTATAGACTAGACTATAGACTAGACTATAGACTAGACTATAGACTAGACTATAGACTAGACTATAGACTAGAATATAGACTAGAATATAGACTAAACTATAGACTAGACTATAGACTAGACTATAGACTAGACTATAGACTAGACTATAGACTAGACTATAGACTAGACTATAGACTAGACTATAGACTAGACTATAGACTAGACTATAGACTAGACCTATAATCTAGTCTATAGTTTAGTCTATATTCTAGTCTATATTCTAGTCTATATTCTAGTCTATAGTCCAGTCTATAGACTATAGACTAGACTATAGACTAGACTATAGACTAGACTAGACTATAGACTAGACTATAGACTAGACTAGACTATAGACTAGACTAGACTATAGACTAGAATATAGACTAAACTATAGACTAGACTATAGACTAGACTATAGACTAGACTATAGACTAGACTATAGACTAGACTATAGACTAGACTATAGACTAGACTATAGACTAGACTATAGAATAGACTATAGACTAGACTATAGACTAGACTATAGACTAGACTATAGACTAGACTATAGACTAGGCTATAGACTATACTATAGACTAGACTATAGACTAGACTATAGACTAGACTATACACTAGACTATAGACTAGACTATAGACTAGACTATAGAGTAGACTATAGACTAGACTATAGACTAGACTATAGACTAGACTATAGACTAGACTGTAGACTAGAATATAGGCTAGACTATAGACTAGACTATAGACTAGACTATAGACTAGACTATAGACTAGACTATAGACTAGACTATAGACTAGACTATAGACTAGAATATAGACTAGACTATAGACTAGAATATAGACTAGACTATAGACTAGACTATAGACTAGACTATAGACTAGACCATAGACTAGACTATAGACTAGACTATAGACTAGACTATAGACTAGACTATAGACTAGACTATAGACTAGACTATAGACTAGACTATAGACTAGACTATAGACTAGACTATAGACTAGACTATAGACTAGACTATAGACTAGACTATAGACTAGACTATAGACCAGACTATAGACTAGACTATAGACTAGACTATAGACTAGACTATAGACTAGACTATAGACTAGACTTTAGACTAGACTATAGACTACACTATAGACTAGACTATAGACTAGACTATAGACTAGACTATAGACTAGACTATAGACTAGACTATAGACTAGACTATTGACTAGACTATAGACTAGACTAGACTATAGACTAGACTAGACTATAGACTAGACTATAGACTAGAATATAGACTAGAATATAGACTAAACTATAGACTAGACTATAGACTAGACTATAGACTAGACTATAGACTAGACTATAGACTAGACTATAGACTAGACTATAGACTAGACTAGACTAGACTAGACTATAGACTAGACTATAGACTAGACTATAGACTAGACTATAGACTAGACTATAGACTAGACCTATAATCTAGTCTATAGTTAGTCTATATTCTAGTCTATATTCTAGTCTATAGTCCAGTCTATAGACTATAGACTAGACTATAGACTAGACTATAGACTAGACTATAGACTAGACTAGACTAGACTATAGACTAGACTAGACTATAGACTAGACTAGACTAGACTATAGACTAGAATATAGACTAAACTATAGACTAGACTATAGACTAGACTATAGACTAGACTATAGACTAGACTATAGACTAGACTATAGACTAGACTATAGACTAGACTATAGACTAGACTATAGAATAGACTATAGACTAGACTATAGACTAGACTATAGACTAGACTATAGACTAGACTATAGACTAGACTATAGACTAGGCTATAGACTGTACTATAGACTAGACTATAGACTAGACTATAGACTAGACTATACACTAGACTATAGACTAGACTATAGACTAGACTATAGACTAGACTATAGACTAGACTATAGACTAGACTATAGACTAGACTATAGACTAGACTATAGACTAGACTATAGACTAGACTATATACTAGACTATAGACTATAGACTAGACTATAGACTAGACTATAGACTAGACTATAGACTAGACTATAGACTAGACTATAGACTAGACTATAGTCTTGACTTAACTATAGTCCGGACTTAATACCTGCCTTAATTCTTAGTTTAGGCTAAACTACAGTCTTCAGTCCATTAAAGAAAATAACTTCCATGTTAGGTTTTTCCCAGAATTCACTTTAAAGCATTAAACATTTTTTGTCATATTAATATTCCTTAAAAAATCAATTCATTTCTTCCTTTAATACTCTCTAAAAGCCCTTTTTCATCATAAATTTACAAATATTTTCAAAAATATATATCATATTCTTTGTTCACCTTAAAGTAGGCCACACTTTTCTTCTTTACATTACAAAAACACATTATATTTAAGATGCTTACCGACCAAAGAACAAATATTTTGCAATACATATAATTTTCCACAGAAGTAGCAGCAGCTGAATGAGAACAACAGAAAAATGACAACAATGTAATGGAAACATTATATTAAAATAAATTGGATTTTCAGCTATTATTACCTAAAAGTAGACTATACAAATTTGGTGATATTGTAAAGCTGTGTCACAAGAACGAGAGTAATACTTTAAGCAGCTGAAAGTGACACTCAGTTTTATTAAAAGTCCTAAATTTATAGAGAAAACTGAAATGAAAAGAAATTTTTTATATGTTAGTAAAAAGCCTGAAAGTAGACTTTAAAATGACACAATGTTTGTAAAATAGTTTCAAAACCAGAGTTAAGTATAATTTTTTTCTAGATACATTTTTTTAAAGAAATTTTATGCTAAAATAGTTACAATTTTCACACATTTTAAAAAAAAATTTTAATAATGACTTTAA
This sequence comes from Lucilia sericata, assembly GCF_015586225.1. NCBI lineage: Eukaryota > Metazoa > Arthropoda > Insecta > Diptera > Calliphoridae > Lucilia > Lucilia sericata. Next base: position 216,874 of record NW_023994253.1, read on the forward strand.
AATATTCTTCTAACCACATTCATAGCTGAATTCATTAAGCGATAGACATTTTTCAATTATTTTTGATATGCTCCAAAAAAATATCCTTCTAAGTCTTAAATTACGTGAGAATATTATTTGTCATTATTTACTGTTTTTTGCTAGTAGATTTTGTTCTTTTCTTTGTTTCAACTGTCACTGTCAAATGGAATTAAAGGTGACAAGTCATTCAATATTTGTGCGAAAAGCTTTTTTTTGTATTTATTTTTGTTTCGTTTTTCATTCTCATCAGACATTCCATGGATTTTCTTTTTTTTATTTGTTTATCATTAAGTAATCAATAACATCAGCCAATTCCCTTAGAAACAAGTGAGAGAAAAAAAAAAAAAAACTGCGTCAAAACAAAGTTAAACATGACAAGGTCTGTTTTGTCTTGTTTCGTTTTGCTATTAAAGGAAGAAAACACAAGATTTCAATTACTCTTGCTTACAGGGTCTGTCTTGTGGTTGATAAGGATACACATAGAGAAAAATATATTTAACAGTTTAAACTATAATTCAGACTAAAACCTAAGATATAGTCCAGGCTACATTCCAGACAGAACTATAGTCGTGCCATTGTCTACTAAACTTTAGTCCCGTTCATATACTAAACCATAGTCTACACTATAGTATAAACTATAGTCAAGAATATTTTAGAGACTAGAGACTAGAACCGAACTAGAACTGAACTAGAACTGAACTAGAACTGAACTAGAACTGAACTAGAACTGAACTAGAACTGAACTAGAACTGAACTAGAACTGAACTAGAACTGAACTAGAACTGAACTAGAACTGAACTAGAACTGAACTAGAACTGAACTAGAACTGAACTAGAACTGAACTAGAACTGAACTAGAACTGAACTAGAACTGAACTAGAACTGAACTAGAACTGAACTAGAACTGAACTAGAACTGAACTAGAACTGAACTAGAACTGAACTAGAACTGAACTAGAACTGAACTAGAACTGAACTAGAACTGAACTAGAACTGAACTAGAACTGAACTAGAACTGAACTAGAACTGAACTAGAACTGAACTAGAACTGAACTAGAACTGAACTAGAACTGAACTAGAACTGAACTAGAACTGAACTAGAACTGAACTAGAACTGAACTAGAACTGAACTAGAACTGAACTAGAACTGAACTAGAACTGAACTAGAACTGAACTAGAACTGAACTAGAACTGAACTAGAACTGAACTAGAACTGAACTAGAACTGAACTAGAACTGAACTAGAACTGAACTAGAACTGAACTAGAACTGAATTAGAACTGAACTAGAACTGAACTAGAACTGAACTAAACTGAACTAGAACTGAACTAGAACTGAACTAGAACTGAACTAGAACTGAACTAGAACTAGAACTGAACTAGAACTGAACTAGAACTGAACTAGAACTGAACTAGAACTGAACTAGAACTAGAACTGAACTAGAACTGAACTAGAACTGAACTAGAACTGAACTGAACTAGAACTGAACTAGAACTGAACTGAACTAGAACTGAACTAGAACTAGAACTGAACTAGAACTGAACTAGAACTGAACTAGACTGAACTAGAACTGAACTAGAACTGAACTAGAACTGAACTAGAACTGAACTAGAACTGAACTAGAACTGAACTAGAACTGAACTAGAACTGAACTAGAACTGAACTAGAACTGAACTAGAACTGAACTAGAACTGAACTAGAACTGAACTAGAACTGAACTAGAACTGAACTAGAACTGAACTAGAACTGAACTAGAACTGAACTAGAACTGAACTAGAACTGAACTAGAACTGAACTAGAACTGAACTAGAACTGAACTAGAACTGAACTAGAACTGAACTAGAAGTGAACTAGAAGTGAACTAGAACTGAACTAGAACTGAACTAGAACTGAACTAGAACTGAACTAGAACTGAACTAGAACTGAAACTAGAACTGAACTAGAACTGAACTAGAACTGAACTAGAACTAGAACTGAACTAGAACTGAACTAGAACTGAACTAGAACTGAACTAGAACTGAACTAGAACTGAACTAGAACTGAACTAGAACTGAACTAGAACTGAACTAGAACTGAACTAGAACTGAACTAGAACTGAACTAGAACTGAACTAGAACTGAACTACAAACTGAACTAGAAACTGAACTAGAACTAAACTAGAACTGAACTAGAACTAAACTAGAACTGAAGTAGAACTGAACTAGAAATGAACTAGAACTGAACTAGAACTGAACTAGAACGAACTAGAACTGAACTAGAACTGAACTAGAACTGAACTAGAACTGAACTAGAACTGAACTACGAACTGAACTAGAACTGAACTAGAAACTGAACTAGAACTGAACTAGAACTGAACTAGAACTGAACTAGAACGAACTAGAACTGAACTAGAACTGAACTAGAACTGAACTAGACTGAACTAGAACTGAACTAGAACTGAACTAGAACTGAACTAGAACTGAACTAGAACTGAACTAGAACTGAACTAGAACTGACTAGAACTGAACTAGAACTGAACTAGAACTGAACTAGAACTGAACTAGAACTGAACTAGAACTGAACTAGAACTGAACTAGAAATGAACTAGAACTGAACTAGAGCGGAACTAGAACTGAACTAGAACTGAACTAGAACTGAACTAGAACTGAACTAGAACCGAACTAGAACTGAACTAGAACCGAACTAGAACCGAACTAGAACCGAACTAGAACTGAACTAGAACTGAACTAGAACTGAACTAGAACTGAACTAGAACTGAACTAGAACGGAACTAGAACTGAACTAGAACTGAACTAGAACTGAACTAGAACTGAACTAGAACTGAACTAGAACTGAACTAGAACCGAACTAGAACTGAACTAGAACTGAACTGGAACTGAACTAGAACTGAATAAGAACTGTCCAGACTATATACAAACCTAAACTATAGACTTTACTACTACAGTCCACACTTTATCCTACTGTTTTCGCTGCGTGTAGTTCGAAGGAAATAAATTGGCAAAAATTATTTTAAACTTAATAAATTTTTTGCGTGTTTTACTTAAAGTATTTTCTTTCCAAAACAAAATTTTCCTTCATTTTAACAAATCTTTACTTTAAGTTCTTATTTCATACCTAGTATGTGTCTGTAATCTAATCATCCAAAAAAAATATGTATTTAACAAAATTTTCAGAGAATATATGTTTCACGCTTATATTTCAATTGCAGCCTGTGAACACGTTTTGTATGAAAAACTAATAAAGTAAAAACGTGTAAGAATTGAATATCAGAGCGCTAGTATTTGGTTGCCTTTACTTTTATTAAAGAAAAGCAACTCCTGTGAAATCTAGTTAAAGTGAAAATTTTCTTTAAATAGATATAGTGAGGGAGAAGAAGTCCGCACACAATAGTATAATGAAGATTAATTTAAGACTTTATTAAATTTATGTAGAATTTAAAGTATAAGCTACTAGTTTAGGTTTTTCAGAAAAGCCTAAAAGTAGGCTATAGTAATGTGAATGAATTGTAAATAAAAGTATGCTGTATATTGTTAAAGTGTTTAATTTAAAAAAAAATGAAAAAAATAAGTTATTTTGATATTTCTAAAGAAAATTTTTTATGTTTGGCAAAGTTATTTAACAACAAAATTCAAAAATATCATTACAATTTGAAAAATGTTTCCCTAAATGGGATTCGAACTTAAGACCGAATGAATATTCAGTTATTTAAAACATTTTCTAACTTTCGCTTTAACTAGACATTCCCACACATATTAGTGTAACTCTACTCATAAAAACGTGTAAATTTATGTATGTATATGGAAGTCTGATTACGGCGATATACATACATACATATGTATGTATCTGAGAATATGTAGATATTTACTGGTACTACTACTACACACTATACATATTTATTTAAGCCACAAAGGATAACAGAAAATCTATGACAAAAATAAGAGCAAAACCAGCAACGAAAACAAAATCATAAAGAAATGATAAGAATATTTTTACCTTTTTTACACCAACAACAAGATAACAGAAAAATGTGCATTAAAAAAGGATGAAAAAAAAAAACGTGGGTATCTGTATTTATCCAACAGTGAGTCAGTGGGAAACACGTGTGCCGGTATAACAGTTAATACTTTTAAAGAGATACACGATGTTTGTGGTAGTTTTCGCCTTTTACTTTCCTGAAAATGTGTTGGTGTATTTGCACAAGAAAATTGTATTAAAAAGATTAATTTCGTTAAGAAATTTATGGGATTTAGTTTCATTGCTCTATATTTATTTACGTAGATTTTAAGAAGAAGTATATGGAATTTAAGTTGTCTTCATTTTGACATTTATTGGCCAAATTAATGGGGATTTAAAACAGCTTTCAACAATTTACTTTTGGCTTGAAAATGTTAACAAAAAAATGGTGGTTAGGGATTTGTGAAATTGATATAAGATAAATAATAGGCTTTTGATAATAAATTAAGAAAAAACCTTGAACATAAAAACTTGTAAAAAAAGTAATAAAAGTAATAATAATGCAAAAAGAAAAAAGAATTTTGGTTTAATCACGAAAAAAAACTTTTGAAAAGAAAAATAAAATCCTAAAAAAGTAAAGCCTAACCTTAGGCAGTGTCTGCTACTTTATTTAATCAACTTTTACTCGCTGTTTTTCTTCTCAACTAGAAAGGGAGAGCAAACAGTAAGCGAATAAAAGTAAAAAAGTAATAAAAACCTTGGCACATTTTTAGGCTAATTTAAACATGTCATAAATTTATACAAATATAATATTTGTAAATGGATTTAAGCAAGAAATTTCAAATTTGCATATTTTGCCATTTTTTTTTTCGCAGTAATCACATATTCATGCCTGAATAGTAGCATGACAGTGTAATACTTGTTGTACAACAATTGCATGCATATTTTTAAATGTTTGCAATGATTTTTTGATTTCATTGTTGGCAAAAGAATAATTTTTAGCATAAATTTATGTAGAATTTTTTAAAATAAAATATTCACATTTTTTGAAACAAAAAGAAAAATTACAAAAAATTTTTCGTTTTAATATAAGTAGCGTTTAAAATGGGTGTTGAGCTTTATGTTAGTGAAAAGAAAAAAATTTATAAAATATTTTACTTAAAATAAACTCTTCTTTTTTTACTTTCAGGTATGTTTTGTACAGAATCAGTTATAATATAAGGGATAACACCTAGTAAAGGTAACAATTTAAGGCCAATTGAACTAGAACTGAATCAGAACGGAACTAGTACTTAAAGTAAAACTGAACCAGAACGCAACTAAAACTGAACTAGAACTGAACTAGAACTGAACTAGAACTGAACTAGAACTGAACTAGAACTGAACTAGAACTGAACTAGAACTGAACTAGAACTGAACTAGAACTGAACTAGAACTGAACTAGAACTGAACTAAAACTAAACTAGAACTGAACTAGAACTGAACTAGAACTGAACTAGAACTGAACTAGAACTGAACTAGAACTGAACTAGAACTGAACTAGAACTGAACTAGAACTGAACTAGAACTGAACTAGAACTGAACTAGAACTGAACTAGAACTGAACTAGAACTGAACTAGAACTGAACTAGAACTGAACTAGAACTGAACTAGAACTGAACTAGAACTGAACTAGAACTGAACTAGAACTGAACTAAAACTAAACTAGAATTAAACTAAAACAGAACTAGAATTGAACTACAACTGAACTAAACTAGAGCTACAACTGAACTAGAAATTATAAACCTATAAGTTTTAATATCCAATGCAGAATATTAAAGCGTTTTTAAATAGTCAAAATCTTTAGCATATCTTTGGGAGTCTTTAAACTAATACTTATAATACACCAAAAACTCCAAAAAATCTAACTTATTTTCTTCCTCTTTGCGTTAAACAAATTATTTTAATGCATCAAGCACAAAATGCAAAGAAATAAAAACTAATTTAATATTCCTTTTTAGCCTCTGACCCAGTTCTTACAAATAGTGGCTGCTGCTAGCTAACACTGGCATCATCAACTAATGTATATAATTTTTGTGTATTATTTTTTTTTTTAATAATAAATAATTATTTATTTTCAACACAAACTAAAAACATTTATAAACATGAAAAACGAAGCAAACGAACGAAAAAAAATTTCATTTAGTTAATATGCAATTTATATACCCTACTTAAGAACATTATGGAAAAAAAAACCGAAAAAATAAATTATACAAATTTTCGTAAATATACAAAAACAGAAATTGTTGGTAACAACTTAATTTTGCTTTGACAACATGTCTTTATTGAAAACATGTGGTGACATAGTGAAAATGATACTTAAAAATGTTGCAAAAAAATAAAAGAGAATATACATATTAGAACAATATAGACAGACTTGTGAAAATGTAAATCTGCATCTATTTTGCAAAAGTTGTTTTTTGGGAAAAACAACAATGGCGACAAAGAAAAAAAGATATGATATAATTTATTTATAACACGTACAAAATTATATTTGTATACACATATGAGTTTCCGAATGGTAGTTAAGCATGTAAAGAAAATTTAATATATATTTTAAGGCTTTATGTAAAGACAAAAACTAAAGCAGATTTAAAAGAGCATTTGGAAAACTAAATTCACTAAATTTTATTCAAAAGTTTTTTTTTAATGAAGTGGAACGTTTCTATCTTATAACAGAAATAGTATTTTTTGGACTTAACTATAGAGTCTATAGTTAAGTCCAAAAAAGACTATAGACTAGACTATAGACCAGACTATAGATTAGCCTATAGACTAGACTTTAGACTAGACTATAGACTAGACTATAGACTAGACTATAGACTAGACTATAGACTAGACTATAGACTAAACTATAGATTAGACTATAGACTAGACTATAGAGTAGACTATAGACTAGACTATAGACTAGACTGTAGACTAGACTATAGACTAGACTATAGAGTAGACTATAGACTAGACTATAGACTAAACTATAGATTAGACTATAGACTAGACTATAGACTAGACTATAGACTAGACTATAGACTAGAATATAGACTAAACTATAGATTAGACTATAGACTAGACTATAGACTAGACTATAGACTAGACTATAGACTAGACTATAGACTAGACTATAGACTAGACTATAGACTAGACTATAGACTAGACTATAGACTAGACTATAGACTAGACTATAGACTAGACTATAGACTAGACTATAGACTAGACTATAGACTAGACTATAGACTAGACTATAGACTAGACTATAGACTAGACTATAGACTAGACTATAGACTAGACTATAGACTAGACTATAGACTAGACTATAGACTAGACTATAGACTAGACTATAGACTAGACTATAGACTAGACTATAGACTAGACTATAGACTAGACTATAGACTAGACTATATACTAGACTGGCGAATGAAGCTTACTTAGCCCTTTTTATAAAAGAAGTTTTTTACAAAAAGCTTTTTTCCAAAAAGTTGAAATACAGATGAAGAAATTTCTTTTAAATCTTTTATTAAAAATCCCTTTATTGTAAAAACAATATTTTTTTCTTAAATGTATATATAAAGAAAAAAAGCTTTATAAAATCAACAGAAAAAACTATTTGCAAAAAGCTTATGCTGAAAAAAGTCTTAAACGCAATTTTTTCTTCAGTTAGCATTAAAAAAGATTTTGTTAATTTAACAAAAATTACTTTTATAAAAATGCTTTTTTATATAAAAGCTTTTAAGAAGCTTTAAAAAATGCAAAAGAGCTTTTAAATATGATTTTCATAGCAACAATTTTTTTCAGAAAAGTTTATTTTTTAAAAAGCTTTTTACATAAAAATCTTTTAATATAAAATCGTTTTGCAAAAAAGTTTTCTACAAAAATATTCAAATGAACAAGTTTTTATAATTTCATAATAATACTTTTGTTCAGAAAGCTTTACAAAAAATCAGTCTTTAGAAATTATTTACAAAAAAGCTTTTAATGAAAAGGTTTTTAACAAAAAAGCTTTAATAAAAAAAATGTTTCCGAAAAAAAACTTTTAATAGAAATGCCCTTTACAAAAAAGCTTTTCATAAAAATGCTTTTAATAAAAAAGCTTTTTACAAAAAGTTTTAATTTTTTTATAAAAAAAAAACTTTATTTAAAAAGCTTTTAATAAAAATGCTTTTTTATACAAAAGCTTTTAAGAAGATTTTAAAAAAATGCAAAAGAGCTTTTAAATATGTTTTTCTTAATAACATTTTTTTCAGAAAAGTTTAAAAGAAAGCATTATTTAAAAAGCTTTTTACATAAAAATGTTTTTTAATAAAAAATCGTTTTACAATTTCATAATAATACTTTTGTTCAGAAAGCTTTATAAAAGAGCAGTCTGTAGAAATCTTTTACAAAAAAAAGCTTTTAATGAAAAAGTTTTTAACAAAAAAGCTTTAATAAAAAAAATGTTTCGAAAAAAAAGCTTTTAATAAAAATGCCTTTTACAAAAAAGCTTTTCATAAAAATGCTTTTAATAAAAAAGCTTTTTACAAAAAGTTTTAAATTTTTTATAAAAAACTTTTATATAAAAAGCTTTTAATAAAAATGCTTTTTTATACAAAAGCTTTTAATAAAAATGCTTTTTTATGCAAAAGCTTTTAAAAAAATGCATAATAGATTTTAAATATGTTTTTCTTAATAAAATTTTTTTCAGAAAAGTTTAAAAGAAAGCTTTATTTAAAAAGCTTTTTACATAAAAATGTTTTTTTTTAATAAAAAATAGTTTTACAAAAAAGTTTTCTATAAAAATTTTTAAATGAACAAAAAAAAGCTTTTAATGAAAAGGTTTTTAACAAAAAAGCTTTAATAAAAAAATGTTAAAAAAAGCTTTTAATAAAAATGCCTTTTACAAAAAAGCTTTTCATAAAAAATACTTTTAATAAAAAAAGCTTTTTACCAAAAGTTTTTAATAAAAAAGCTTTTACCAAAAATAAAAAAAAAATAAAAACTAGGAAAAAAGTTTTTCATTAAAACTTTTTTTATAATAAAGTTTTCCAATAAAAAAAATCTTAAAAATGCTTTCACAAAACTTTCAAAAAAAATTTTTTCTCAGATAGCTTTTTACAAAAAATATTTTTAACAGAAAGCTTTTGTATGAAACCAGCAGCAAGAAAAAAGTTACAGTACTAATGCTTAATATTTCTTCGGTTTTTAAAGGTTTTCATTTCTATATTATTATTATTTTGTTTTTCTATCACTCTCTTAAGTTTAAAGCACACTTTTGTATATTATTTTGTCACTGCTATTTCACACTACAGAAACTTTTTAATGGCCCCACAACTCACACCTGTCAAGCAGTATTTATGAATATTTTCTTTTTTCATAACTCCTACAAAAGAAGTGTTAATGTTTATTTTTGAATAAGAGAAAAAAAAGAAGATCTAGCAAAACAAGAAAAACTTTTTAATTTTACTTCAAAATTTTGATTTTTCCTCAAAACTTTTTCCTAAGACAACTATCAAAGCAAATATTACAGCTGACATAAACTAATGATAAGAGAAAGTAAATGATATTTACAAATTATTTAGAGAGAAAAAAAACTTTTATAAATTAAAGTTACTGTGTTACAACATAAAAAATATGAACAGACTTTTGAGTTAATTTCCCCAAGGTATAAAATACAAATGAAAATTTTTTTGATACATATTTGCAAAGTATAAAAAAATGTAATATACAAATATGAAAAGATTGTGAAAACTGAAATAAAAATAAATTTTAAGAAAATTAAATAAAATTACTAAAGAAAGTAATAAAAAAAACAAAGAAAAGAAATATTTGGTAAAAAATTAAATTTTATTATTTTAACAAATATAATACTTACTCTGCATTATGGCAGATGATACTATCTATATAGACAAAAAACCTTTAAACCTAGTAACGCAGTAGAAAAAAACTCCCCAAAGTAAGATTTAGCCCTTTTTATAGAAAACAAACTTGTTAGTAAAGAAAGCAAAACAAAAAAACATATTGTAGCAACGCCATAGCATACTTTTAGGCGGGCTGGTAAAACTACCAAAAGAAATGTCTAAAACAGGTGTTTCTCTCGCCAGCAAACATTTGATGGGTGTTAAAAGAGCTAAAGTTACTACGAGTTTATACTACAGAGAGTGTGAGATTAAATGACTGCAGTTTCATTTAAAGCTGTTTTTCTGTTTTGGTGTATTTGAGTTCATTGTTAATTCCCTTAGGGAGTTTATTTCGTTATTATTGTCGTCGTTGTTGTTGTTGTTTTTGTGTGCGAATTACAAACTGTCAACTTTACTAAAGTTCACATATTTTCGCAGAAAAATAAAGGATATTTTTTCATTCTTTCTTACTTTTTCCTTTCACCTTTTCTTGTTTTCCGTTTGCCAAATAAAATTTTATAACTTTTTTAATGCTTGATTTTATTGCTTAAAGTAGAAAAGTTAAAATTAAGTTTTGTTTTTGTCTCTACTTTTGTTGTTTTGTGTTAATTAAACAAAACAAATCAGTTGTTGTGTGCGTTTAGGCGTTGACACTAATACTTAATACCGTTTAGAACTAATCAGAAAATAAATACATTTCGAAACATGTAGGTATTTAATTGGTGAATTTAACAAATTGGATTTATAAGTTAGTTCTTGGAAGACTTTGAATGGTGGGAAGGAAAAGAAATTATTAGAAAAATTATATTTAGAACAACAACAACATTTTATTAAAAAAGCTAAACTATTTAGTAAAGTTTTGTTATAAAAACCAAGTTGTAAAAGCTGTTTAGTACAAAGCTTTCTAAAAACTGTATTTAGTAAAACGTTTTTTTTAAGTTAAAAAACTTTAAAAACTTTTTTAATAAAGAACTTTTTTAAGAGCTATTTAAATAAAAAGCTTTGTAAAAACATTATTTTTAAAGCTAAACTAAAACATTTAATCGAAATAGTTTAACTGTTTGGTAAAGCTTTATTAGCAAAAGGCTTTATTATAAAATCTAAGCATTAAAAGTAAAACGCTTTTTTAAAGTTAAAAAACTGTGTAAACTTTTTTTAATAAAAAGCATTTTTAAAGCTGTTTAAGTAAAAATTAAGTAAAAACTATGCCAACAAGTAGAAATTTCTTTACTTTAAAAAGCTTTTTCTTCAGTTCAACGAAATTTTTAAGTAAAAAACTTTCTAAAGACCATTTAAGTAAAAAGCTTAGTAGAAGCTTTATTGATATAAGAATTTAAAAAGCTTATTTATTAAAATCCCTTTTACCTTTTGACGTTTTGACGACCTTTAAGGCGGAAAGCTTTATAAACGCTTTTAAAGTAAAAAACTTTTAATTATTTTTTTTTTTAATATAAAGAAATAATACCATTCTAAACATCTTTATAGTAGAAAGCTTTTAACGAAAGATTACTAGAAGCTTCTTTAGTATAACACTTTATAAAGGCTTTTCTGTTAAGTAAAAAGCACTCGAAAGGCTTTTTGAGTCAATAGATTTCTAAATCGTTTTTGAAGAAAAAAGCTTTCTAATTTTTAGTACAAAAGCCTTCATAAAGTTTTCTAAGGAAAAAGCTATCCAAAGACTTTTTAAGACACAAGCTTTCCAAATTTAATTAACAAGCTTTCTGAGGACTTTTAAAGCAAAAAGCTTTATAAATACTTTTTATGCTAAAATATTTCGTAAGACTTTCATACCAAAACTGCCTATTAGAAACTTATTAATATAACTTTATATAAAAGCAGTTAAAAGACTTTTAAAAGCTTTTTTGTTACAAAGTTTACTAAACATTTTCTTAAAAATTGTTTAGTTAAAATCCTTTAAAAAGCTTTTTAAGTAAAAAGCATTTTTGGAAAGGTGTTCAAAAATATCGATTAGTAGCTCTTTCAATGAAACGTTAAAAAAGACTTCATTCAAAGCTTTTCTTAAAAAGTTATTTTGTAAATTCTCAACTTACATTACTATTTTCTGGATTAAAATTCCATTTCTGCACATAGTAAATATTTTATTTACATAACTAAAGCATACTTATAGGCTTACATATAATATTTAAAAAAAGCATATTTCAAACTGTATACATATTATATTTTTTTCTTAAGCAAAGTTATTTGTAAATTTTAATCAAATTTACAAATGAATTATTTATATTCTTTGTAATATTATTTAAATTAATTTTTGCATTTTAAATATCAAAGAAAACATAGAATTTTACTACAGCTTTAACTAGCATATAAAATGACCTATAAAATTTTAGTAATTTGCTTTATTATTTTAATTTGATTTAAATATTGATTTAAAGGCTGTTAAAACAATAAAAATGATGCTTTGTTATTATAGAACTGTTCCATAGAAATGGTTGAATAGAAAGAGAACCATTTAACCATTAAATACAAGGCTATAAATTAACAATATATAATTATGGTATAATTTTATTTCGGGCAAATATTTGTAATTAACTACATATGTATGTACATTTATGCTATTGAAAAGTATTTGATTTTGAACAATTTTAAATGAAAGCTTATATAATTTTATTTATGTAGGTTAAAAGTAATTGAATTTAAATATCATTAGCATATATCAAGGAGTTTTTGTTTCTAGCTTGTTTAAGCACCTTAATGTTGTCATTTACATAGATTGAAATACACACACACAGATCAATAAATTATTTACTATCCATTATTGTAATTAACAATGTAAATCATTTGTGAAATGTTGTGCAAATCTTTTTTCGATAGATGTTGTAATCAAATGTAATGGTAAAATCTTTAAAGAGTTATTTGAAAATTATTTGTGGATTATAATTATTGAAGTATTCTAAAGTCTCGTCTATAGTCTTGACTAGGTAATAGTATAGTCTATAATCTAGTCTACTAAATAATCTATAGTCTAGTCTATAGTCTAGTCTATAGTCTAGTCTATAGTCTAGTCTATAGTCTAGTCTATAGTCTAGTCTATAGTCTAGTCTATAGTCTAGTCTATAGTCTAGTCTATAGTCTAGTCTATAGTCTAGTCTATAGTCTAGTCTATAGTCTAGTCTATAGTCTAGTCTATAGTCTAGTCTATAGTCTAGTCTATAGTCTAGTCTATAGTCTAGTCTATAGTCTAGTCTATAGTCTAGTCTATAGTCTAGTCTATAGTCTAGTCTATAGTCTAGTCTATAGTCTAGTCTATAGTCTAGTCTATAGTCTAGTCTATAGTCTAGTCTATAGTCTAGTCTATAGTCTAGTCTATAGTCTAGTCTAGAGTCTAGTCTATAGTCTAGTCTATAGTCTAGTCTATAGTCTAGTCTATAGTCTAGTCTATAGTCTAGTCTATAGTCTAGTCTATAGTCTAGTCTATAGTCTAGTCTATAGTCTAGTCTATAGTCTAGTCTATAGTCTAGTCTATAGTCTAGTCTATAGTCTAGTCTATAGTCTAGTCTATAGTCTAGTCTATAGTCTAGTCTATAGTCTAGTCTATAGTCTAGTCTATAGTCTAGTCTATAGTCTAGTCTATAGTCTAGTCTATAGTCTAGTCTATAGTCTAGTCTATAGTCTAGTCTATAGTCTAGTCTATAGTCTAGTCTATAGTCTAGTCTATAGTGTAGTCTATAGTCTAGTCTATAGTCTAGTCTATAGTCTAGTCTATAGTCTAGTCTATAGTCTAGTCTATAGTCTAGTCTATAGTCTAGTCTATAGTCTAGTCTATAGTCTAGTCTATAGTCTAGTCTATAGTCTAGGCTATAGTCTAGTCTATAGTCTAGTCTATAGTCTAGTCTATAGTCTAGTCTATAGTCTAGTCTATAGTCTAGTCTATAGTCTAGTCTATAGTCTAGTCTATAGTCTAGTCTATAGTCTAATCTATAGTCTAGTCTATAGTCTAGTCTATAGTCTAGTCTATAGTCTAGTCTATAGTCTAGTCTATAGTCTAGTCTATAGTCTAGTCTATAGTCTAGTCTATAGTCTAGTCTATAGTCTAGTCTAGTCTATAGTCTAGTCTATAGTCTAGTCTATAGTCTAGTCTATAGTCTAGTCTATAGTCTAGTCTATAGTCTAGTCTATAGTCTAGTCTATAGTCTAGTCTATAGTCTAGTCTATAGTCTAGTCTATAGTCTAGTCTATAGTCTAGTCTATAGTCTAGTCTATAGTCTAGTCTATAGTCTAGTCTATAGTCTAGTCTATAGTCTAGTCTATAGTCTAGTCTATAGTCTAGTCTATAGTCTAGTCTATAGTCTAGTCTAGTCTATAGTCTAGTCTATAGTCTAGTCTAGTCTATAGTCTAGTCTATAGTCTAGTCTATAGTCTAGTCTATAGTCTAGTCTATAGTCTAGTCTATAGTCTCGTCTATAGTCTAGTCTATAGTCTAGTCTATAGTCTAGTCTATAGTCTAGTCTATAGTCTAGTCTATAGTCTAGTCTATAGTCTAGTCTATAATCTAGTCTAGTCTATAATCTAGTCTAGTCTATAGTCTAGTCTAGTCTAGTCTATAGTCTAGTCTAGTCTAGTCTAGTCTATAGTCTAGTCTAGTCTATAGTCTAGTCTAGTCTATAGTCTAGTCTATAGTCTAGTCTATAGTCTAGTCTATAGTCTAGTCTATAGTCTAGTATATAGTCTAGTATATAGTCTAGTCTATAGTCTAGTCTATAGTCTAGTCTAGTCTATAGTCTAGTCTATAGTCTAGTCTATAGTCTAGTCTATAGTCTAGTCTATAGTCTAGTCTAGTCTAGTCTATAGTCTAGTCTATAGTCTAGTATAGTCTAGTCTATAGTCTAGTCTATAGTCTAGTCTATAGTCTAGTCTATAGTCTAGTCTATAGTCTAGTCTAGTCTATAGTCTAGTCTAGTCTAGTCTAGTCTATAGTCTAGTCTATAGTCTAGTCTATAGTCTAGTTCTAGTCTAGTCTAGTAGTCTATAGTCTAGTCTATAGTCTAGTCTATAGTCTAGTCTATAGTCTAGTCTATAGTCTAGTCTATAGTCTAGTCTATAGTCTAGTCTATAGTCTAGTCTATAGTCTAGTCTATAGTCTAGTCTATAGTCTAGTCTATAGTCTAGTCTATAGTCTAGTCTATAGTCTAGTCTATAGTCTAGTCTATAGTCTAGTCTATAGTCTAGTCTATAGTCTAGTCTATAGTCTAGTCTATAGTCTAGTCTATAGTCTAGTCTATAGTCTAGTCTATAGTCTAGTCTATAGTCTAGTCTATAGTCTAGTCTATAGTCTAGTCTATAGTCTAGTCTATAGTCTATAGTCTAGTCTATAGTCTAGTCTATAGTCTAGTCTATAGTCTAGTCTATAGTCTAGTCTATAGTCTAGTCTATAGTCTAGTCTATAGTCTAGTCTATAGTCTAGTCTATAGTCTAGTCTATAGTCTAGTCTATAGTCTAGTCTATAGTCTAGTCTATAGTCTAGTCTATAGTCTAGTCTTAGTCTAGTCTATAGTCTAGTCTATAGTCTAGTCTATAGTCTAGTCTATAGTCTAGTCTATAGTCTAGTCTATAGTCTAGTCTATAGTCTAGTCTATAGTTCTAGTCTATAGTCTAGTCTATAGTCTAGTCTATAGTCTAGTCTATAGTCTAGTCTATAGTCTAGTCTATAGTCTAGTCTATAGTCTAGTCTATAGTCTAGTCTATAGTCTAGTCTATAGTCTAGTCTATAGTCTAGTCTATAGTCTAGTCTATAGTCTAGTCTATAGTCTAGTCTATAGTCTAGTCTATAGTCTAGTCTATAGTCTAGTCTATAGTCTAGTCTATAGTCTAGTCTATAGTCTATAGTCTAGTCTATAGTCTAGTCTATAGTCTAGTCTATAGTCTAGTCTATAGTCTAGTCTATAGTCTAGTCTATAGTCTAGTCTATAGTCTAGTCTATAGTCTAGTCTATAGTCTAGTCTATAGTCTAGTCTATAGTCTAGTCTATAGTCTAGTCTATAGTCTAGTCTATAGTCTAGTCTATAGTCTAGTCTATAGTCTAGTCTATAGTCTAGTCTATAGTCGTCTATAGTCTAGTATATAGTCTAGTTTATAGTCTAGTCTATAGTCTAGTCTATAGTCTAGTCTATAGTCTAGTCTATAGTCTAGTCTAGTTATTTGACGTATATGGTCTATAGTCTAGTCTATAGTCTAGTCTATAGTCTACTCTATAGTCTAGTCTATAGTCTAGTCTATATATGACTAGTCTATAGGTTAGTCTGCAGTGTAGTCTATAATCTAGCCTATAGTCTAGTCTATAGTCTTATCTATAGTCTGTTCTATAGTCTACTCTATAGTCTTATTTTTCTTTTAAAATCTAATTGAATTGTTAATTGGGTTTTCATTTAACAGTAAAAGAACCCTTTCAATTGAATAATAATTTATTTAGACTCTCCTTAAGGTTGTTTATTTAATTACTTTATATTCATAACAATTTAACAATCTTTACACAGATATCTAGAGAACTAGACAACATAATTAGTTGATTAGGTTTCCTTTTAAAATGCTGTTTACTTTTAACAAAGTTTTATTTAGTTAGTTAGTTAGTTAGTTTGAAAGGAGGATGAATATACATCAAATCCGAAGAAATACACTTAGGCCTCTATCGGGCCTGTTGTGCGCTCCTTAACCAGTGCCTCAGGTGGGAATCGAACCCACCACCTCCGGTCTACCAGACTAGAACACTAACCACTAACCTACCGGAGGCCATAGACATTAATTATAGTTTGATAATTAAAAAAAAACTAATATTAAATATACATACTTATGTAAACACACGCAAACAATTTTATTTAACAAGTAGTCTATAGTAAAGTTGGTAGATTTAAATATTTACTTTTAACTACATGTAAACCATGTAAAACTAATAAATTTATAAGTATATTTATTTACATCTAAATATAACTACCCTATGAAAAACACTTACATAGACATTGTTTACTAACTATAGATTTTTTCCAGTATTTTCATAGCCTACTTCAAGGCTCTACTGTTCTCAGCTGTGTGTGCACAATTAATGATTGCTGCCGCGTAGAAGTAAATTAAGGCGAGAGTGACAGTGGGATCATAACATAATAGAAGCTTTAAAATTTCTTAATAAATATCGAAAAATATATTTTGAAAATTTAAAAAAAAAATACCGAGGAATTTAATTTATTTGTCATGATCTTCAATTCTGAAAAATATTCATATACAAATCAAATTCATGTTAATTTTATTCTACTGTTTTGTAATTTTTATGATTATGTTCATGCAAATATTTTACTTAAACATTCGTGTATTTAAAAAATGTTTGAACTCATGGATGTGTTAGTTTTAAATAACTTGCAATTTACATTTAACATTGTCTAGTATATTTTAAACTTGACTCTCCATGCTTGTTTTATATTATATTTTGTCTTTGTTCAAGGCTTTAAATTTTGTGTGGTTTTAATGAAAATAAACTGACGTTTTATGGGAAATGAAAAAAAAATTTAAAATTGTGCATATTTTTATAAAATCGTTATATTAGAAGCCATGGTTCAGATCATAATTGTGTTGTAGTATAGTCATAGTTTTGTCGGTAGTCTTGTGGTGCTACTGAAACAACTATTTTGAACCTGATCCATTGTTAACCAACCATGTAAAATAAATTCAAAATAATAATTCTAGTTTTTAAAATTTGAATACAAGTTTCTATAAATAATGCCTTAAAGTCATAAGTTAAACTTTTTTAAATATTATTATCAGTAGCATTTGACCTAATTTCCCAGCAAACTAAAAAGCAATTAAAACTATTAAATTTTTTCCGTTTAAAATAACGACAAACCACAAAAGTGTTAAAACATTTTTTTTTTTTGCTTAATTTCGCAGAAAAAAATTTATTAAATATTTTTTTTAACATTTTCACTTTAATGTTTAAATGTTTCCCATAATTAGTTTAAGAAATGTGAACATTTTTGGTTAAATATTTATATGTTTCAGTCACTTTTTAATAATTTAACTGAGCGGAGAAAAAAACTTATATAAAATCCAATTAACTGGTATAAAAAAAACAATCTAATCAAATGCAATTTTATCATAGAAATTGTAAGTGATACGTTCATAAAAGTATTTTGAAAAAATTTTATATATTTTTTTATGCAAGATAGATGACATGAATATTAACCACATGGTAAAGCTATCATGTTCAATAAATAAATTTAAAAATACATTTAAATCTGACTCCGGCGTATAACTTTTATCGAATAAAGATTTTAGTATAATTACTATGACTAGACTATTAGTGGACTTTGAATAGACTATAGACCAGCCTATAGACTAGACTATAGGATAGACTATAGACTAGGCTATAGAATAGGCTATAGACAAGGCTATATGTACTCGACTACAGACAAGGTTATAGACTAGACTATAGACCAGCCTATAGACTAGACTATAGACTAGCATATATACTAGACTATAGACTATATTATAGACTACACTATAGACAATACTATTAATATACGATGACTAGACTATGACTAGACTATGACTATGACTAGACTATGGACTACTAGACTATGACAGACTATGACTAGACTATGACTAGACTATGACTAGACTATGACTAGACTATGACTAGACTATGACTAGACTATGACTAGACTATGACTAGACTATGACTAGACTATGACTAGACTAGACTAGACTATGACTAGACTATGACTAGACTATGACTAGACTATGACTAGACTATGACTAGACTATGACTAGACTATGACTAGACTATGACTAGACTATGACTAGACTATGACTAGACTATGACTAGACTATGACTAGACTATGACTAGACTATGACTAGACTATGACTAGACTATGACTAGACTATGACTAGACTATGACTAGACTATGACTAGACTATGACTAGACTATGACTAGACTATGACTAGACTATGACTAGACTATGACTAGACTATGACTAGACTATGACTAGACTATGACTAGACTATGACTAGACTATGACTAGACTATGACTAGACTATGACTAGACTATGACTAGACTATGACTAGACTATGACTAGACTATGACTAGACTATGACTAGACTATGACTAGACTATGACTAGACTATGACTAGACTATGACTAGACTATGACTAGACTATGACTAGACTATGACTAGACTATGACTAGACTATAAGCATTAACTCAGTTTTGTTTTAAAAATGGTTTAATTAATTGTATTTTTACTTTTTTTAATATTTTACATATTTTTTCATCAATTGCCTTAAAAAACAACAAATAAAAAAATTAACTTATAACAACTTCGAAAATATAGGATGTAAAAAATGTTTAACATGAAAACACACATACATACATACAAAAAAAAACTAACACAGTTTCACATGTTCTCCGTATATGTTTGTGAACAAGCTTGTTTCAATGTTTCAATTGTTTCAATTGCCTGACTAGTCAGGCAATTGAAACATGTTTTGTAATCTAATGTTAGTATGTGTTAAAAACAAACTCCTACACGAGTCGATTTAAACACAAACAAAAACAATAATTGCATACATAGATATACACATGCAATCACAAGTTTATGTACATATACACATACAAACATAACATCCCAGCTAGCATTTACATGATTCATTGGCGAGCGCGATGATTTTGCGACTATTTTTTTAATCGTCCACACGATTGTCCTCATTTTGTGAATCTTTTTTCAATCTTCCAGACGATTGTTTCATTTTGTGACTCGTTTTATAATCGTCCTGACGATTATTTAAAAAAATATATATTTTAATGTACCAAAAGATGCTTTTGCGAGTAATTTTGGCGATTGTTGAACGAATTAATCGTCGCTTATGTATTTTAGCGATCATCGGAGGATTGTTGTTAGTCAACGATCATATTTTACTCTTCCAAATGATGCATATATTATTGTCAAACCGGTTTATTTATATTACGCAACAATCGCCGATTACGGATTCTGGAGATAGTTGGGCGAATTTTACCGTTATACGTATAAACGTTTAGCAAAAACAAATTATTTTGTCTTCTTTTCAACTCAGTTTATAATCAGTGTCGAGACAAGTAAGAATAAAAAGTGGTTTTTGAAGTTTATTAAATTAAAAATTTAATTTTTAATAAAGTTTCTTATAAATACTAAGTGTATTAACTAAAAAGTGTTTTATTAGAAATCAAAAATTAAATTTATAATATAAAATAATTTATAATGCTATCAAATAAAGCAATAAGATTAAAAAGCAAACGAGAAGCAAAAAAATGATGGAGTCTGCTTATAATAAAGTGGGATGGATCATCCAAAAAAACAAGTTAAAGGCAGGGAAACATCTGATTGCGATGATGTCCCAATGAAAGTCAGTTCTTTCGAAAAATTGGTTGAATCGGATTTCACTGAAACATCATCCGTTTGCGATAATTTTCCAGTTGAATATATAGAAGAAGTGAATTGCAACAAATACAAAACAAACCGCCAGATAATCAGACAGGTATAAGAACATTATAAATGTCATAATTTCATTCATTATACTTTATATTACATTAATTCTTTCAGATAGTAAACAAAATATGTTGACGGAGATTTTAGGAGAAGTGCGCACGCTAAAACAGCAAATCGGCAGACTAACAGAGGAAGTGATAACCGTAAGAAATGAAGTGCGTCAGTTAAAATTAATTTATTCTGAGGAAATTAAAACCAATTTAGTGCCACCTTTACCCATAAAAACTGTAAAACAGTTGGAAGAATTACATAAACAAATAGAAGAGAACGTGGATATTGTAGCTCAATTGGTATGTATATAATTATCCGTCTATATACATATTTTTTAATATAAACATACATATATACATATATTCATATCAAAATTTTTACAGAAATACGTTATTGGTAAAGTGGGTGGCGACAGCTCCAACTCGTTTGTCAGGAATGCAATTAAAAAAATGCTGAGCGATGATGTGGCTGCAAAATTGAGTTGGCGTGGAACGAACAGTAAGCCCAGTATTCAGGAATTCAATATAACGAAAATTATAACAAGTAAGTATTTTTTATAACATGATTTTACTGAATTCTAATTATTTTCTTTTTAAAGGTGCCATTCAAAATTTCCGAAAGCTGATGATGCAGGTATAAATAAGGTATTACAACAACATTTTGTTCATGCTGGTGACCGTCTCAGAAAGAGTGACCGAACCAAAAAGATTGATGAAGCCAAGAAAATTGACGATTTGGCTGAAAAATAACTTTATTTTTTAATAATTTTTCTAATGCATAATTATTTCCATTATTCATATGTATGTATTTATTTTCATAATTGAATTCAAATTTATATTTAATTTTATTTTTTTTATTTAAAGTTGACAAAAAATGCCAATGCAATAAACAGTATAAAACGAATATCAATACTTTTTATTTTTAGCATATTTTTAGGCATTTTAGGATCAATTAAAATCTTCTTTACGATCGTTCCAAGACTCTTCTATAATTCTTTTTATCGCATCGTAGAAGATTCATTAAGACGATTTTGTAAAGATTCTGTTTATCGCATCGTAGAAGATTCATTAAGACGATTGTGTAAAGATTCTGTTTATCGCATCGTAGAAGATTCATTAAGACGATTGTGTCAAGACTCTTTTTAACACATCGTAGACGATTCATAGAGAAGAGTCGCGGCTGTGACACAGTTACTCCCGTTGCGTTGAACTTTCGTAATTGGAATACGATATCGTGGAAGATTAATTTAGTCGCCACCTCCAATCGCGGAAGATCCTTTTTTGAAAGAAAATGCTAGCTGGGATATGTTGCATAGTTGTTTGCAACAAAACAGAAAATTTTCATGTTTACGAATTATAAAAATTTTATTTATTTATAGAATTTTTATGAAGTTTTATATTTTCTTGCTAAACTTTAAAATATTTAAAAAGACATTAAAACTATTTTTAATTATTAAATTTTGTAGTTTTTTTTTTTTTTTTTTGTTCAAGAAGAAACAAAAGTTAAAATTGAAAGCCAGAGAACTTGTAAACCAATAAATTTGTATGAAACATATAGATTCAAATAATTGTTTTTGCTTTGTTTTCCTGGTTTAAAGATATTTTTTGTCAATACTGAAAGTATATGTGTGGGTTTTTTTGTTGGTATTTTTTAAATGAATACTTGAACGACTTCTAAACTATAAACTACACTTGTGTTTATAACTTTTAATAGAAAATTCACATAAAAAAATGAATTTCATCTCTTATGGTCATGCTTGAAAATGACTCTTAACATAAATTTTCTCGTTGCTGTTGGTTGGTTGACCTGCAAAAAGTTTATTTCTTTTTTCAGAGATCCATTTTTTTGCCGCAAGAACCCCTAGTATCAAATAGAATTAAATTGTTTATGCTCAAATTCATACCTTGTGTTCTTCCATTTATATGTTTTTTTGGGTGAAAAAAAATGTAATAATACTCAGGCTTTTTTGCAAACTGAGAAAAAGTGTTTTTTTTTATGATGTTTTGTGGGTTTCTGTTTTTTTCTAATTTTCTGTAAGTGCTCATGAGAATTTGTGTTTTTTCAAGTATTTTTCTATATATTTTTGTTTTTACTCCAAATTGCAGATACAGGTCAAGGCAAAGTTTTTTATTATTTCTTTTGCCTGACATGAATGTGGAAAATATAAAACATATGAGTTAAGAAGAAAAAGCTAGCTTTGGTATTGATCTTTTGTTGAGAAGTTTTTAAAAGGATATTATTACTTGAATATGAAGACTAAAAATGCAATAAAATATATGACTGAAAATTTGGTAGAAATCGAAAAGAGTGAAGAAAGGAATTAGCAAAATTTCACTTTCATCGAAGCTTCAATAGAATTAAAACAGAAAAATGGAAAAGAAAAGTAAAGTAATATGTAATTTAAAATAATATTTAAGGGGAAATAGCTATTGTTAGCCAAATTCATGTTCAGTTCTAGTTCAGTTCTAATTAAGTTCTAATTAAGTTCTAGTTCAGTAGTTCAGTAGTTCAGTTATAGTTCAGTTCTAGTTCAGTTATGTCAGTAGTTCAGTTATAGTTCAGTTATAGTTCAGTTCTAGTTCAGTTCTAGTTCAGTTCTAGTTCAGTTCTAGTTCAGTTCTAGTTCAGTTCTAGTTCAGTTCTAGTTCAGTTCTAGTTCAGTTCTAGTTCAGTTCTAGTTCAGTTCTAGTTCAGTTCTAGTTCAGTTCTAGTTCAGTTCTAGTTCAGTTCTAGTTCAGTTCTAGTTCAGTTCTAGTTCAGTTCTAGTTCAGTTCTAGTTCAGTTCTAGTTCAGTTCTAGTTCAGTTCTAGTTCAGTTCTAGTTCAGTTCTAGTTCAGTTCTAGTTCAGTTCTAGTTCAGTTCTAGTTCAGTTCTAGTTCAGTTCTAGTTCAGTTCTAGTTCAGTTCTAGTTCAGTTCTAGTTCAGTTCTAGTTCAGTTCTAGTTCAGTTCTAGTTCAGTTCTAGTTCAGTTCTAGTTCAGTTCTAGTTCAGTTCTAGTTCAGTTCTAGTTCAGTTCTAGTTCAGTTCAGTTCTAGTTCAGTTCTAGTTCAGTTCTAGTTCAGTTCTAGTTCAGTTCTAGTTCAGTTCTAGTTCAGTTCTAGTTAAGTTCTAGTTCAGTTCTAGTTCAATTCTAGTTCAGTTCTAGTTCAGTTCTAGTTCAGTTCTAGTTCAATTCTAGTTCAGTTCTAGTTCAGATCTGGTTCAGTCCTAGTTCAGTAATATGTAATTAAAAATAATATTTAAGGGGAAATAGCTATTGTTAGCCAAATTCATGTTCAATTCTAGTTCAGTTCTAGTTCAGTTCTAGTTCAGTTCTAGTTCAGTTCTAGTTCAGTTCTAGTTCGGTTCTAGTTCGGTTCTAGTTCAGTTCTAGTTCAGTTCTAGTTCAGTTCTAGTTCAGTTCTAGTTCAGTTCTAGTTCAGTTCTAGTTCAGTTCTAGTTCAGTTCTAGTTCAGTTCTAGTTCAGTTCTAGTTCAGTTCTAGTTCAGTTCTAGTTCAGTTCTAGTTCAGTTCTAGTTCAGTTTTAGTTGAGTTCTAGTTCAGTTCTAGTTCAGATCTAGTTCAGTTCTAGTTCAGTTTTAGTTTGTTCTAGGTCAGTACTAGTTCAGTTTCTCTTCAGATCTTCTTCAGTTCTAGTTTAGTTTTACTTCAGTTCTGGTCTAGTTCACTTCTGTTTTATTTCAATTCTAGTTCAGTGCTAATTCGGTTCCATATTTTTGTTCCATATTACTGTTCTATGAAGTTTTTTTCTTTATATCAACAATTATGAGAAAGTTTTGCATGTTTATGGCGTGTTTATTGTACATTCGCCTTTTAAATTTAACAATGAAATAAATATTTCATTTATAATTTTGCCATGTAACCATGACTTCTGTTTTCTGCCTTTAATTTTAAAGGCAGTAGTTGCTCTCTTTTTTAAATATCCCTTCATTTAAAATATTTCGTATTTAAAGCTTTACATTTTCAAACCTCTTTCCTGGGTCATGACTTTGAACTAATTTTTGGTGCACAATTTTCTTGTTTATTGTTTGTATAGATTTTTGCTGTGTTTTATTCGTTTGTATTTTTTATTGTGTAAGTGTGAAGTAAAAAAAAACTTTTTTAATTACTTTTATTGCTTTTTAAGTTTTATGCTGCCATTGTTGTTTTTTCGACACGCTGTGCATTGTAGCTGTTTTCTTTTTGTTGGATTTTTTAAGCGCCAAACTCAACCTTGTTGTTCTTACAGATAGATTCACATTCAATGAATGAATTTTATTTTTCTTCTTTCCTTTTTGGATTTTTTATATGAAACAATTTATACACTTCCTTTGTAGTTTTTGTTTTATTTCCGTTTTTTTCTTCTCATTTTATTTTTCATTGTTTCTTATTTGAGAAATTTATTTGAGAAATTTTGTAGGGCAGGGTAACATAATTTTTCAAGTTTTTTTTTATTTTCTCATTAGTAGAAAATTTTTATTTTTTAGAGATTTTTTGTTTAAAAATTGTTTCATTCAATCAAGGTGTGTTTAATGATGGGTATAGTCATCATTTTGGTACACCATCATCATCACCATTTTTATGCAGGAAAAGTTTTTTATATTTTTTGTTATTATATTTTCCCATTTCATTAAAAGGAAAAAAAATCTATATAAGTTTCCATTTCATTTAATGTCAATTAAATGATGCTGCATAATATTTTAATAATATTAAAATTGCTTTAAAGTTTTATAAAAGTTTATAAAGATTTTTTTTTTAAATTTATATGTATTTAATTTGTTTGGAACGGTCTTATAAAAAAATTTTAAATTTTAGGGTCAAAAGAACTTAAATTCTTGATTAATTCTACAATTAATCACAATTTATTATATTAAAAACACTCATACGCTCTGATGGTTTTGATATTAATATTAATCATACGCTTAGTTAAAACTTTGTGAAAACATTTGTTATTTTAATAGACATGAAAATCTGATAACCAGTGGGATATTTAATAAAAGTCATAGACTTTTGCTACAAATCCCTCAAAATCTAATGACCCCCCCTTGACCTTAAAATACATGCAAAAATTAAAGAAAAATACCAACGTCATAGAAATTAAAAAATGTTTCCTTTTGGCAACCAGAACCAAACTAGAGTTGAAGTAGAACTGAACTAAAACTGAGCTAGAACTGAACTAGAACTAAACTAGAACTAAACTAGAACTGAACTAGAACTGAACTAGAACTGAACTACTGAACTACTGAACTAGAACTGAACTAGAACTGAACTAGAACTGAACTAGAACTGAACTACTAGAACTGAACTAGAACTGACTAGAACTGAACTAGAACTGAACTAGAACTGAACTAGAACTGAACTAGAACTGAACTAGAACTGAACTAGAACTGAACTAGAACTGAACTAGAACTGAACTAGAACTGAACTAGAACTGAACTAGAACTGAACTAGAACTGAACTAGAACTGAACTAGAACTGAACTAGAACTGAACTAGAACTGAACTAGAACTGAACTAGAACTGAACTAGAACTGAACTAGAACTGAACTAGAACTGAACTAGAACTGAACTAGAACTGAACTAGAACTGAACTAGAACTGAACTAGAACTGAACTAGAACTGAACTAGAACTGAACTAGAACTGAACTAGAACTGAACTAGAACTGAACTAGAACTGAACTAGAACTGAACTAGAACTGAACTAGAACTGAACTAGAACTGAACTAGAACTGAACTAGAACTGAACTAGAACTGAACTAGAACTGAACTAGAACTGAACTAGAACTGAACTAGAACTGAACTAGAACTGAACTAGAACTGAACTAGAACTGAACTAGAACTGAACTAGAACTGAACTAGAACTGAACTAGAACTGAACTAGAACTGAACTAGAACTGAACTAGAACTGAACTAGAACTGAACTAGAACTGAACTAGAACTGAACTAGAACTGAACTAGAACTGAACTAGAACTGAACTAGAACTGAACTAGAACTGAACTAGAACTGAACTAGAACTGAACTAACTGAACTAGAACTGAACTAGAACTGAACTAGAACTGAACTAGAACTGAACTGAACTGAACTAGAACTGAACTAGAACTGAACTAGAACTGAACTAGAACTGAACTAGAACTGAACTAGAACTGAACTAGAACTGAACTAGAACTGAACTAGAACTGAACTAGACTACTAGAACTGAACTAGAACTAGAACTGAACTAGAACTGAACTAGAACTGAACTAGAACTGAACTAGAACTGAACTAGAACTAGAACTGAACTAGAACTGAACTAGAACTGAACTAGAACTGAACTAGAACTGAACTAGAACTGAACTAGAACTAGAACTGAACTAGAACTGAACTAGAACTGAACTAGAACTGAACTAGAACTGAACTAGAACTGAACTAGAACTGAACTAGAACTGAACTAGAACTGAACTAGAACTGAACTAGAACTGAACTAGAACTGAACTAGAACTGAACTAGAACTGAACTACAACTGAACTAGAACTGAACTAGAACTGAACTAGAACTGAACTAAAACTGAACTAGAACTGAACTAGAACTGAACTAGAACTAAAGTAGAACTGAACTAGAACTAAATTAGAACTGAATTAGAACTGAACTAGAACTGAACTAGAACTGAACTAGAACTAAACTAGAACTGAACTAGAACTGAACTAAAACTGAACTAGAACTGAACTAGAACTGAACTAGAATTGAACTAGAACTAGAACTGAACTGGAACTAGAACTGAACTAGAACTGAACTAGAACTGAACTAGAACTGAACTAGAACTGAACTAGAACTGAACTAGAACTGAACTAGAACTGAACTAGAACTGAACTAGAACTGAACTAGAACTGAACTAGAACTGAACTAGAACTGAACTAGAACTAACTAGAACTAACTAGAACTAGAACTGAACTACAAATATCCTCATTAAAGACATTTTATTTCTTGAAATAAAATTTTCCTTTTTTTTTTCTTACCAAAACTTTATTTCCTTGTTCTTTGCAAACTTTAATTATAATAAGAAATAATAAAAATTATTGTTTTACAAACATATTGCGACATTTTTTTAATTAACAAAATTAAACTTATTTCTTTTTATTTAATAACATTTCCAAATAAGACAAAAAGAAAATGTATATAAAAAAGAAATGCACGAAAAACTTTTTACAACATCCGTCCTAAATTAAGAAAAATATAAATGAAACAACATCATAACTTTTTCCGGTTTCCTTTTTTTTGTTCCTCTTTCATGTTCTACCTTTAACAAAAAAAGAATGAAATTAAAGCTAAAGTTGAAGGTTAAATATAGACAAAATATTTATTAACTTTAGTTCATGTGTAAAAAGAAACAAACACAATCTCTTTTTTTAATACTCATGTACGGGTAAAATTTCGAACCTTGGAGCATGTTAGTTTGGTAAATGTAGTAGTTTTAGTATGTGGTAGCGTTTTCGTTGTGGACATGCACAAACATGTTTTGTGTACATAAGATAAACGAGTTGAACAATATGGCTCATAAAAATTTTTACTTGAAACAAGTGAACATTTTGGAATTTGTTTTTAAAATTTAATGTTTTAGTTATTTTTAAGTGCAATTTGGAATAGTTTTCAGTTTTATCTTCTTCCGGTGCTCCTAAAGTCCACTGTCTACATAAAAGGATGGGGCAGTAAACTGGCTAATGAACGTATACTGGAAATTCTTGGAGGTCAAAATGCTGAGCTGGCCGTGGAAAAATGGGATGTCTTTTACAGGAAAGAAGAACCTGAGGGAACTTTATTTGTAATAGGTATCGACCAGAAATCCATGGCTAGTCTTGCCAAGAATAAAGGTAGGGCTTACTTCGCCTCTAAATCTGTCATATTCAAAATTGGGAAGGTGCCGATTGGAAGGGCTGTTACAACAAGCCTCGAAAAGGACACTAAAAAACCTAAGACCACAGTATCCACTACTGATAACGTTGAGGAGTCAAATCCTAAAATCGAGGAATTTACCATTAACTCGCCAGAAGAAAGTGTAGTTGCCCTTTCCAAAATTGGGAAGGCGCCGATTGAAAGGGCTGTCAAAACCGGCCCCGACAAGGACACTAAAACACCTAAGACAGTACCCAAAGCATCATTAGCAAGTACTAGCAATGTTGAGGAGTCAAATCCTAAAAGCGAGGAGGAAATCACTCACCCGCCAGAAGACAGAACAGCAATGCTCTCCAGAATTGGGAATGTGTCTATTAAAAATACTGCTATTCCTATGCCTGATAAGGACACCGCAGTGCCATCAACAGTACTCACTGCATTAATAGCCACTTCAGGCTATCCGGAGGAGTCAAATCCAAAGAGCGAGGAGGTGACCACCAACTCGCTGGAAGACAGTTTAATGGATGACCATGATTGAGGTTATCCAAATAAACCTCCATCGGAGCGAGACAGCTACCAACGCTCTGATGGCAAAAACCAACACAGGTAAAATACATATAGCTTTAATCCAGGAACCTTGGACGATTCGCAACAAGGTTTCTGGATTGAATCACGTAAATTTCCAACTTTTCTACGCTGATACAGGATCTCGCCCGAGAACATGTATCTTATGTCACAAGAACTTATGTTTTCTCCTCTCAACAGGATTATCAACATCGGATGCAACGGTGCTGAAGCAAGGTCGAGGCAACATATACCTTGCATCTATTTACCTGCCTTTCGATTCTCCGACCCTACCACCAACGTCGGATCTGATGAAACTGGTTGAAGAGGCACAAAGGAAAAATAAGAAAATTGTAATAGGTTGTGATGCCAACTCGCATCATGTAGCTTGGGGTAGTACAAACACCAATCGCAGGGGACAAGCCCTCATGGATTTCTTTAATACTAAAGACTTGATAACATTGAACTTAGGTAATAAAGCTACCTTCGTCAATAGAATCAGAGAAGAAGTATTAGATATAACTATATGTTCAGAAGAGCTTATAAACGAAATTCAGGATTGGAGAGTTTCGGACGAGCACTCCTTTTCTGATCATCGGTACATAAGATTCAAAATACTAAGGCCACCACCAAAGCCGATAAAGTTTCGGAATAAGTCTAAAACTAATTGGACAATGTTCGGGGCCTTACTAAAGAACCGTTTAGGTCAGGACACTTTTCAATGTCGAAATAAAGAGGATATAGATGCCAAAGTGGAAACGTTCACAAGTGCCCTGGTTGAATCGTTCGAGGACAGCTGCCCTCTGCGAGAGCGGAGATCTGCCCAGGAAAAACCCTGGGTAACTGGGGAGATCCGGAACCTTGGGAAGACTCTTAGCAAACTATTTAACCGGGCACGGCGTAAAAAGACCGCAGTATACTGGGATGAGTATCGTAATAAACTTGGTGAATATAAGAAAATCGTTCGAAGAGCCAAACGAGACTCCTGGAAACTTTTCTGTGAACAGGTAGATAGCGTAAATGAGGTATCGAAGATAAAAAAATTCCTATCCAAAACTCATGTCCAACCGGAATCTATGATCGATGACACGGGCAGGAGGCTTGAGGATATGGAGGAGACAATGAAACTCCTAATGGATTCTCATTTCCCACCCGGTATATCGAATAACATAGATGAACCGATATTGGAGGAAGGGGAGGGTAACACGGAAATAGTTATTACAACTGACATGGTTAAAGGGGCAATCAAGAGCTTTGCTCCCTATAAAGCTGCAGGGCCGGATGGAATTTTCCCGGCACTTTTGCAGATGGAGGCGGGACTGGTTTCCGTACATCTGTCACAGATATTCACTGCATGCTTAAAATTGGCATATACCCCAGTTAAATGGCAGGATGCAAGGGTAATATTTATACCCAAACCAGGGAAACCTAGCTATGCGACACCTAAGTCCTATCGACCGATAAGTCTTACGTCCTTCCTACTTAAAACCTTGGAACGGATAGTCGATAGCATGGTTAAAAGCAGCATACCATACAATGACCTTAAATATAAGCAGCATGCTTATGTAAAGGGACGATCGGTGGAGACCGCTTTAAATGAAGTTGTCCACTACATAAGTGAATCTTTCGATAGCAAACTGTATACACTGGCAGTATGCATTGACATCGAAGGCGCTTTCAATAACGTGCACACTGATACCCTTATCCAATCCCTAGACCAGTTTTATGTTGACCGGGTGCTCCGTAACTGGATCAACTACATGCTAAGGAACAGATGGATAAGCTGCGAGATGTACGATATAACTATCAGGAAAAAGGTATTTCGCGGTATACCACAGGGTGGCATTTTGTCACCTTTACTCTGGGTCACCACGATTAATAGCCTCCTAAGGACCCTAACCGAGAAAGGACTTAGACCTGTCTGCTATGCAGACGATGTCGTAATACTTTTAAAGGGAAAGGATCCAAATTACTTGTGTAGAAGAGCTGAGGAGGCTCTGAATACGGCCTTGAGCTGGGCTCAACCGAGAGGCCTCAATGTTAACCCGGCGAAGACGGAAATCTGTCTTTTCACAAGAAAGACAAAAATTTCTACATATACTGAACCTTGCTTCTTGGGCAAGAAGATACCGGTGACAGACAAAGTTAAGTACTTAGGTGTAATACTTGACCGGAAATTAAAATGGAGACACCACATAGAGGATAGGATCAACAAGGCACATCGGTGCTGGGCGATATGTAGGAGAACCATAGGCATGAAATGGGGTCTTAGTCCTACTATGACAAATTGGCTTTATAAAAGTGTAATTAGACCAATTCTAGCTTATGCTTCAATAATCTGGTGGACTGCTTTGGACAAAAAGTGTAATATCAAACTACTACAGGGAGTTCAGCGTACATGCTGCTTGGGTATAAGTGGTGCCATGTGTACTACTTCAACCAAGGCTCTGGAAACGTTGCTAGATATTCCACCCATTGAAACATATATAAGATATGAGGCGGCGCTTACAGCCGAACGGCTCTTTACTTTAGGCGAACTGGCCAAAAACGGTTATAGGACACGTCATCAATGTATACTGGACACATTGGAAGGTTATACACATTCATCGGACGTGCCTGATCGCATACCAGACACTGAATATGTCGGAAACTTTGAAAAGCTAATCCCAGATAGAATGTCTTGGTCAAGCGGAACATTAGAGCAAATACCAGTAGGAATCCGTTGCTACACGGATGGCTCTAAATTAGGGGACAAAGTGGGTCTGGGGTTCTATATTGAAGACACAGAAACAGAAATATACCACCGTTTACCTAATCATAACACAAGCTTCCAGGCAGAAGTACGAGCAATAACGGAATGTGTAAATTGGATTAGAATAAATATGGCGCCCACAGGGCTTAATATATTTACCGACAGCCAGAAGGCAATTTGTGCGATATCAGGTGATAGAATTAAATCTAAGACCGTATTGGATTGTAAGAAAGCTTTAACTGAATACTCTCCCAGAGGTAAGGTTCACATCATATGGGTACCAGGCCACTCGGGAGTAGCCGGCAACGAAAGGGCGAATGTAATAGCTTTAAAGGGAAGGGAGCTCGATGTAGTTAACCTGACAAACGCAAAACCATTCGACGCAACAAAAGCTGAATTAAAAATATGGATGAGAGAATCCCATAAGGCCTCTTGGAATAATGAAACGGTGGGTAGAACCACAAAGATTCTATGGGGTGACCCTGATGAGAGCAAGACGAGAAATCTTCTCAAAATGAGCAAGTCTGAGGTTAGTATGATGGTACGTATTCTCAGTGGACACACAGGATTACGAGCACATCTATACAAAATTGGACGTGCGAATTCAGACGAATGTAGAGCATGTGGAGAGGACAGTGAAACTCTGGAGCACTTTCTTTGCCATTGTCAGGCATTCGTCGAAGTTAGATCCAAGTATCTTGGAAGTGATGTTATTCCAGAAATAACATTTTTAACCAACACCGATTGGAAGATTCTTAGGAATTACGTCCAGGAAACTGAGTTTCTGAACATGGAAAAATAATACATTCAGTGAACAATTTTTTTTTTTTTTTTTTTTTTTTTTTTTTTTTTTTTTTTCTTGAATTGGAGCGCACAACAGGCCCGATAGTGGCCTAGGTGTATTTCTTCGGATTTGATGTAGTATACATCCTCCTATCAACCTACCTACCTACCTACCTATCTTCAAAATTGAAGATTTGTCTCTACTACAGCGCTCAACTGTTCTACTGTTGTGACTTTTTTATGCTTTAATTATTTCTCATTCATGTATTCTTTAATAACATTTATTTTTCATACTTCCTTTTAACAGCCTCAAACTTAAGCTACAAATACTAAAAGTCATGTTAGTTGCTTCCCCATATTTTGTCATTCCAAACTTGCAACTACATGTGTACATGTGCTTTTCCTCATTTTTTTATTTTCTTGCAAGAAAAAGACGTGTCATTCAAATATAAACCATTAACTGAGTCTTTAAATTTACTAAAAGTCCATTTAGGACATTTAATACTTTAGTGTCTAAAGAAGCCAAGCTCTTAAAGCTTTGTTGGCCTGATGAAAGAAAATATAAATTAAACTTTTAAAGCACATTTAGATGACAAGCAATATCTTTTAGAATTGAGAAAAAGGGGATAGGAGAAAAACTTAAATAAAAACATAATTAATGATACCTATAGTTTTCTTCCCCATTTATAGTTAAAAGCTAAGAAAAGGCATTTTCAAGTTGAAAAAGCATTACCCCGCATTAAATTAAAAACTTGCCATGAGGGAATTTTGGAAAACTTTTTAGGAATTATTTCTTTATTTTGCCGTGGATATTTGTTTAAATAAGTTTTTTAATGTTTTAATACTTTTTCCCATAAATTTAGAGAAATTTACTATTAAGGAGATTTTGGAAAATATTTTGGGAATTTCAGGATTTACTTTTATAAAGAAAATTTTAGTTTTTTATTATTTTAAACGCATTTTTAAGTCCTGTTAGATCTTTCCCACAAATATTTAACAATCCCATGGTGGGGATTTTTGAAAATATTTTAGGAATTGTTGAATGTTGAAAGTATTTACTATAATTACTTGTTGTAATACGTTTTCATACCTTTTTTTATAACTTTTATACTTTTCCCCCATAAATTTATAGAAATTTACATTTAAGGAGATTTTTGAAATTATTTTAGGAATTTTGGGTTTTATCTTTATAATGAAAATTTTACTATTCTTTTACTTTGAATATATTTTTAAGTGATTTAAACTCTTTTCCACAGTAAAAAAAACAATCCCCATAAGGGAATTTTTGAAAATATCTTAGGAATTGTTAAATATTTTAAAGTTTTGCTATAATTATTTGTTTTAATTAATTTTCATAGTTTTTTTTTGTAATATTTTTATATTTTTCCCCATAAATTTTTTGGAAAATTACATTTAAGGAGATTTTTGAAAATATTTTAGGAATTTCAAGATTTACCTTTACAATAAAAATTTTAGGTTTATTTAACATTTAAGGAATTTTTAAGTGATTTTAACTTTTTCCCCCAATAAATTAAACAATCCCCATAAGGGAATTTTTGTACAACATTTTGGGAATTTTTGAAATTTTTTGAATATTAATGAAATTTAAAAATAGTATTGGTTTTAGTAATAATTGTAAGAAGTTTTTTCGATACTTTAACGTAAGTTGTTGGATATTTACATTTTGGGAAATTTCTAAAAATATTTTGGGAATTGTTGGATTTATTTTTCCTGCTGAAAATTTAACTTTCATTTTAGTTTAACTGGGTTTTTAAGCGATTTTAGCACTTTCCCACTATAAATTAAACTATTCCCATTTTGGGGAATTTTGAAAAATATTTTAGGAATTTGTGGGATATTTTAAAATGGACAAATTTTACAATTTATATTCGTTTTAAAAACATTTCAAAGCGATTTTTGTGACACAATTGCTCTCTTCCCGAGTTTTGGACATTTTTAAAAGTATTTTAGGAATTGTCGGATTTATATGTTTGCTGAAAAATTTACTTTCATTTTACTTTAAAAGAGTTTTTAAAATAATTTTAAACAAATTTTATGAAATTTTTGACTATTTCCCCAGTTTTGGAATTTTTAAAATTATTTTAGGAATTTCTGGTATTTTTTGAAAATAGTCTAATTTAAGAATTTATATTTGTTTTAAAAACATTTCAAGGTAATTTTTTGACATTTTTGCGCTTTTCCCCAGTTTTGGAAATTTTTGAAAATATTTTAGGAATTCTGGGATTTAAGTTTATAATAAAAATTTGCTTTTCCTTTTAGTTTAACAACAATTTAAGAATATTTTTGCTATTTCCCAGTTAAAATTTAGTAAAATATTTTAGGAATTTGTGGGATTTTGAAAAATTGTCAAGTTTTATTCAAAATCGTTCGCACAACAATTTTATATTATTTGTTGCAACTTTTCCTATAAAAATTGTGTATTTCACGCTGTGTTTAGTTTTATTTAGGCCCTTCCCTAAAGTATGCTGTAAAATTTATATAGAAACTTTAGCCAGCCACCCATAAAATGTGTGGGCATTAAAACAAGTCTAATGATGATTTAAGTAGATTCATAATATTAAATTTATTTATTTGTTTCTATTACTTTTTTTACACATACTCAAGCAAAGTCTGACCTCTCCCTCCCCCTTAACAGAAAAACAGACTAATCTCCTATTATATATGTATGTGTTGCTGCCTCCTCTCTTTTTTCATAACTACAGAGATGGAAAATTGCAAAGTTTCAAATAAATAAAAACGAATAAATATTTATTTATTTACGCAAAAGAATTAAAATACAAAACAACCCACAAATGTTTCCATATTTTGGAGATCAATTATCTTCGATCAACGTCTGTGTTAATATTTATTGTTTTGCTTTTTAATAAAGAAAAGTTTACTTTCAGTTGGAAATACCAAATTGAACAAAATATAAAAAAAAATTTTCAAATGTCTGAAGGTACGTTCACACCTATCAAATATTTGACGTTTTTTATCAAATATTTGTTGGCTGTAATGTGAACACAAAATATTTTTGAAGAGCAAACAAAATATCAGCTGTTTTTCGTGAAACATTTTTATTTGTCAACCTACAAATATTTTCTTAATGTGAACACAATGTGAACACCAAACATGAAACATTTTTGTTAAACGTTAAAAAAACTATTTAATAATATTTTTACGATTTCATAGAAATTTCTGCCTAAAAACAAGAAATTAAATACATTTTTATTTCATAATGTGCTTAAAATGAGTATTTCTATTTTGACGTTTTGTTTGAAGAAACACAGCCAAACACAATTCAATACAAATAGTAAAAGTTTGTTTGCCCGGTGTTCACATTACAACAAATAATTTCGTAAAACAATTGACGGATAAAACTGTAAAAAAACAAGATTTTGTTTGCAGGCAAAGAGGAACATAACAACAAGAACAGCTAATGCGCAACCAAACCAAAAGCCAAAAATATATGTGTTTATATTTACTAAAAAGCTATATCATTGAATAATAACTTCTATATATTCTAAAATTTCATTTAATATTGTTTTTCATCAAAATTTTACAACAAAAAAATACAAATTACATTTCAATACCTTGTGCAAGTGGAAAAGAGATAGATAGACTTGCACAAGGTATTGAAATTACATTTCAATACCTTGTGCAAGTGGAAAAGACATAGATAGACTTGCACAAGGTATTGAAATTACATTTCAATACCTTGTGCAAGTGGAAAAGAGATAGATGGTGGATCTTTACTGTCATGTTGTTGCTATTTAGTATAGTCAATGTGGCGAAAAAGCTTGGTTGTTTGGAACGGTTTATAGCGTTTTCAAAAAAATCGCTATAAGCCCGGAAATAACCAAATTATAAATAATTTTCATTAAATTACATATCTATAAAATTGAAAATTATAGATTAATATAATAAATAATTGTTTAAATAAATTGAGTAATAAATTAATTAAATAATTTCTCAATTAATTACTAAACTATAGACTAGATTATAACCTATAGACTAGACTATAAACAATACTATAAACTAGAGTATAGACAAGACTATAGACTAAACTATAGCTTGACTATAGACTAGACCAGCGGTTCCCCCGGTTTTTACTTCGCGGACCCCTAGAGGAATTTATTTAAATTCGCGGACCCCATACATATTTTGATATCTTATTGTTCTAAATATGTAATTGTTCATCCGAAAATTGTCATAGTCCATAAATTCCAATTTGGGAACCGTTGGACTAGACTGCAAACTAGACTATAGATGCATATATTATGTAGCATAACTATATATAGTATGTTGTTACCAACCAATAAATAACAAAACAAACAACAAAAATAATAATTATCATTAATTTACGCAATTGCTTGAATTTCAATTAAATGACACAACTTTGTCTCAGATTTATATTTTATAAAAAATAAAATAAAACCAGTCATATAAGCGACTATTTACATTTTTGTATGAGGTGATAACACTCATTTTCAGAAAATAAACAAAGAACAGCTGTCATTGACGCTGTTTGATCTTACATTTGGTTTGCAAGATCAAATAATTATTTTACCAAAATGACGTAAATTATTTGACTTTTGGTGTTCACATTGATGAAACAATGAGAAAATATTTATTTGCCAGCAAATCAATTTGTTTTATGAAAATCATCCGCATTGCTGTTTGTAAACATGAAATATTTTATGTTCATATTCGACAAACAAAGTTTTTTCAATCGTGTTATATATTAATATTATACACTTTTATTATAAAAATTTAATTTTAAACCTAATAAAAATAGTTAAAATTAAAACAAATTGCCAAATTGCTTTTTTCTTGCATGAAAATATACGATATTCTGTGGCTGCAAAACATGTTTGTGTTTGAACCAAATTATTTTTGCACTGTTTGATAAAACAATACCATCAAATATTTGATCAAGTCTGAACATGAAATAAATATTGCGTTTGTTTGACGCAACTTTATAAATATTTTATAACAAATATTTGGACCAAATATTTTACAGGTCTGAACGTAGCTTGAGTTTCTATAAATAAGTTCAAATTTCGTTTTTGGCAACAGTTTATCAAATTGAGCTGATAGACTGCAGTTATTATGAAATTATTTATTGCTCTGGCTGTTTTAACTGTTTGTGCTCAAGCTAAACCTCATCGTTTTGGGAGTTATGGTGGAGCTGGTGGCGGAGGAGGTGGTGATGGAGGTGGTGAAGGAGGAGCAGGTTTTGTAGGTGGCCGTCCAAGTTATATAGATCCCCGTTGGGGCGGCGGTTTCGTTGGTATGTACAATGGTCCTCCCATACGGGACTTAGGATTTGGTGGTATCGATAGTAATCCTGATGAGTTTGAAGTTCTAAGTGCTGGATCAGATGACTGTGTTGATGAGGATATAGAAGATAGCGGTTTCGCTATGGATGACATTTCAAATGGACTTCCTGCTATCGATGACGGCTTTGATGACGACAATTATGATGGTGGATTTGGAGGTTTTGGTGGCCAAGGCAGCATGGGTGGTTTCGGTGGTCTGGGGGGCATGGGTGGTTTTGGGGGTCGTTAAAGATTTCTGATTGAAGTCTAACGATTAATAAAAGCATTTAAAAATTAAAAGCAGTTATTTTTTAAACTGGTGTTAAGAAACGTCATAACTTTATAACTTTATAACTTTATAACGACTGAGTTCAATTAAATTTTTAGCAAAATTTCCGTTCCTGCAAGGACATACTGCTGCCATTACTATACTTCTCTTAAAGCAACAATAACAACATCAGTAATATCGACCACAGTTATACTACAACAAAAACCTGTTTTTATGTATTTACTGGGGATTGTTGTTGTTGTATTTGTTGCTTTCGTGTTGTTGTTTATGCTTGCTCGTTTTGTTTACTCGTGTAAATTGCGGTTACTAATGTTTATTTACAACTACTGAGTACAAGAGTCAGCAGTTAACTGAGAGAGAGGAAAAGTGAGAGGGACACAATCAAACAACACATTTAGTAATGTTTGTTTGTATGTCGTTATTGTGTGTGAGAATTATAACAAATGTTATTGTTTGCCTAAGCTTTTATTCTAAATAAACTGTTATATGAGATGTTCTTCGAATGTACATGATTTTACACTTAAGTAGTTAGTTACTTCGGCTCACATTGGCATTTGCTAAGTGGGCTGAGAAGTAGACAGTGTAATGTATTTTTATAAGTTTATAAAGAAATTAAGGCAAAAATCCTGCTTTCTAATAAATGTATGTAAATTGCCTTCAATATTTCATTTAGAATAATTTCTTTATAAACCTAAATCTCTTAAAACATGACCAAACATATTAATTGTTTCTTTATTAAAAAAAATCATCCTAATTCCCTGATTTTAAAATTTTATCTTTTTGATGTACTTTTTTAAGTGGGTTTCATACCTTGGCATAATAAATATTTTTTCACCCACATTTTCCTCTGTCCATTTTTAATTTGCTGTTGTTATTTGTCCAGTTCAGTTTATTATATACTTTATCTACTTGCTGTGCATTTAATGAGTATTAATGTTTAAATAGAAATAAGCTTTAGCAGAGTACATTAAAACCCAAATATGGTTGATATTTATATCAGTCTACTGTCTACTTTTTTCATGTTAAATTGGATTTTTTTCTCTCCCTGTCCTATAGAGCAAATGCGTTAATTTAAACAGATCTTTGCTTAAGGATAATATCACACAAAACAGTCTTAATAATGAAATGTTGACATTTATTATTTTGTTTATGGTGTTTATTAGCTAAAAATTCTGTGGCTAGATTTTTTATCCATTTCTGTTTTTTTTAAAAAGGTGCAGCTTAATTAAAACGGCAAATATTAAAAAAAATTGATTTAAATAAAAAAATATCTTAAGCAGATTAATGTGTCTGGATGTATAATTTTTTTTTTAATTTTTTTTTAATTTCTTAATTAATTTTATAAAATACATTATGAAATACAGTTATAAAGATATAAAGTTATAAAGTAATAAAGTTATAAAGTTATAATGCTTTAAGTTATAAAGTTATAAAGCTATAAAGTTATAAAGTTATAAAGTTATAAAGTAATAAAGTTATAAAGTTATAGTGCTTTAAGTTATAAAGTTATAATGCTTTAAGTTATAAAGTTATAAAGCTATAAAGTCATAAAGTCATAAAGTTATAAAGTTATAAAGTTATAAAGTTATAAAGTTATAAATTTATAAAGTTATAAAGTTATAAAGTTATAAAGTTATAAAGTTATAAAGTTATAAAGTTATAAAGTTATAAAGTTATAAAGCTATAAAGTTATAAAGTTATAAAGTTATAAAGCTATAAAGTTATAAAGCTATAAAGTTATAAAGCTATAAAGTTATAAAGTTATAAAGTTATAAAGTTATAAAGTTATAAAGTTATAAAGTTATAAAGCTATAAAGTTATAAAGTTATAAAGTTATAAAATTATAAAGTTATAAAGTTATAAAAATATAAAGTTATGCAGTTATAAAGGAGTTATAAAGTTATGAGTTAGAAAGTTTAAATTTTAAAATTTTAAAAAAAAAAATTTTTAATAAAAATTGGAATTTTTATGAAAAATTTTAATTTTCATCAAAAAATCAAATTTTTATGTTAAATTTGAAATATTTTAAAAAATTTAAGTTTTCATTGGAAAAATCCGAAATTTATTTTAAAGAATTTATCCTTAGGTTAGGTTTATGTTAATAGTAACTAC
This sequence comes from Lucilia sericata, assembly GCF_015586225.1. NCBI lineage: Eukaryota > Metazoa > Arthropoda > Insecta > Diptera > Calliphoridae > Lucilia > Lucilia sericata. Next base: position 256,935 of record NW_023994253.1, read on the forward strand.
ATTTTTCCTTTATTTTCCCACTGTGTGGTGTTTTTTTGGCTGCTTAATAAACATCCCAATATAAAACTTTTAATCACACTTTTCTTGGACCTGTCCTTTTTTTTGACAACAAGCGAAAAAAATTGTTGTTTTTTGTCTTGGTAACACAAATTTTCAAACGTTGACAGGCCATAAATAACTTAAGACGCAAAATAAAATTATAAAAAAGAAAAGTGATATAAAACATGAATATAAAATTGTAATAAAATATTAGACCGAAAATTGGCTACTTAAAGAAAATATAAATATGAGGTTTTTCATTACAAACAATGGGCAACAGAAAACAGTGAGGGATAGACAGAGGGAGAAAGAGAAAAAATGAATTTAATAATTTAAAGCAAATCTCAAAGGAAAGGGAATTTAATAGACTACTAGACTTTTAAACTTAATTAAATATTAAATAAAAATGAGCAGTCGTTAGTTTTCAATTATAAAATTTAATTAATTTAAAATTGTCTTTTTTATTATAATTTTAGAATCAACTTGTGGTGTCGAACAGTTTCGTTGCAACAATGGCAAATGTATACCCAACAGATGGCGCTGTGATCAAGAAAAGGATTGCTCTGATGGTTCTGATGAATTTCCCGGATTGTGCAGTAAGTTTTTGATTTTAAATTTTTTTCCTTTTTTTACTTAATTACACAAACACAATTTTACACTTTTTTCACACGACAATTTTTGAACTATTCTTTCCCCATAATTTTTGTAGTAAGTTTATGCAAAACGTATGAGGTTAAATGTAAAAATGGCGAACAGTGTATACCACAAAGTTGGTGGTGTGACGGCAGTCCCGATTGTCGTGATAAATCTGATGAAGCCAATTGTTGTAAGCATTTTAATAAGAATTTTCTATAGTTTTTTATGCTTAAGGCAGCATTTAAAGTTCTTTTGTTTTAAGTAACAAATTTACTAATGACGCGTCTTGTGGGGGAATTTAAAAAAGGAATTTTGTTTTATGTCGGGGTGTTTCACCTTTCTCATTAAATCAGGGGTATTCTTCTCATATAGTTTAAGGCATGTTAGTTTTAAGAAAAATAAAATGTTTAAGTAAAGACATCAACCAGGCATGGACCAATAGTACGGACTTATACCAAAACTGTAGACTATAGACTAGACTAAATACTAGACTATAGACTAGACTATTGAATAGACTATAGACTAGACTATAGACTAGACTATAGACTAGACTAGACTAGACTATAGACTAGACTATAGACTAGACTATAGACTAGACTATAGACTAGACTATAGACTAGACTATAGACTAGACTATGGACTAGACTATGGACTAGACTATGGACTAGACTATAGACTAGACTATAGACTAGACTATAGACTAGACTATAGACTAGACTATAGACTAGACTATAAACTAGACTATAGACTAGACTATAGACTAGACTATAGACTAGACTATATACTAGACTATAGACTAGACTATAGACTAGACTATAGACTAGGCTATAGACTAGACTATAGACTAGACTATAGACTAGACTATAGACTAGACTATAGACTAGACTATAGACTAGACTATAGACTAGACTATAGACTAGACTATTGACTAGACTATAGACTAGACTATAGACTAGACTATAGACTAGTCTAGACTAGACTAGACTAGACTAGACTATAGACTAGACTAGACTATAGACTAGACTAGACTATAGACTAGACTAGACTATAGAGTATAGACTATAGACTAGACTAGACTAGACTAGACTAGACTAGACTAGACTAGACTAGACTAGACTAGACTAGACTAGACTAGACTAGACTAGACTAGACTAGACTAGACTAGACTAGACTAGACTAGACTAGACTAGACTAGACTAGACTAGACTAGACTAGACTATAGGACTATAGACTAGACTAGACTATAGACTAGACTATAGACTAGACTATAGACTAGACTATAGACTAGACTATAGACTAGACTATAGACTGGACTATAGAATAGACTATAGACTATACTATAGACTAGACTATAGACTAGACTATAGACTAGACTATAGACTAGACTATAGACAAGACTATAGAATATACTATAGACTAGACTATAGACTATACTATAAACTAGACTATAGACTAGACTATAGACTATACTGTAGACTACACTATAGACTAGACTATAGACTAGACTATAGACTAGACTATAGACTAGACTATAGACTAGACTATAGACTAGTCTATAGACTAGACTATAGACTAGACTATAGACTAGACTATAGACTAGACTATAGACTAGACAATAGACTAGACTATAGACTAGACTATAGACTAGACTATAGACTAGACTATAGACTAGACTATAGACTAGACTATAGACTAGACTATAGACTAGACTATAGACTAGACTATAGACTAGACTATAGACTAGACTATAGACTAGACTATAGACTAGACTATAGACTAGACTATAGACTAGACTATAGACTAGACTATAGACTAGACTATAGACTAGACTATAGACTTGACTATAGACTAGACTATAGACTAGACTATAGACTAGACTATAGACTAGACTAGACTATAGACTAGACTATAGACTAGACTATAGACTAGACTATAGACTAGACTATAGACTAGACTATAGACTAGACTATAGACTAGACTATAGACTAGACTATAGACTAGACTATAGACTAGACTATAGACTAGACTATAGACTAGGCTATAGACCAGACTAGATTTCACAAAAATTCTGACTTCATCGACAGTTAGTCTATAAATAAGACTCCAACTCTATTATACTCCTCCTCTCCCTGCCTTCCTACAATAGAAGCTAAAGATGCAAATCTCTTTTTACGGATAAAATATCCTTTCAAAATAAACAAATCCAAACAAAGACCATATGGTTGCTTTAGCAAACTTGTATCTTAAGTAAAACAAACATTTAACAAAATTATAATTGAAGAAAAATTTCGTTAATGTTTATGGCTAAAATTAACGTTCTAAACAGATGATTATCATAATGATGATGTTGAGATGCTGTTAAGAATGATACTAACTGAGACAGTAAGTGTGTGTCTGTGTGTTTACGCCTCAAAACTGTTCTAAATAAATGTCCTTTATCCTTTCTGTTGTTTTTGTGTGTGTGTATTTTGCATGTGACACAAACAAAACTTAATTAAGTTCCTGCAGCTTTGTGTTTGTTGTGATTATTTATCATTATTTAAGTGAATATAACTGTCTAGACATAAGGCAACAGATAAATATATTTGTAACAAAAAGTGTCTCAAAAACTATAAAAGGGAGAAAATTCATTTAATTTTCATTTAAATAAAAGAAAAATTGTCATTTCATCTTACTACTTTAAAGATTTGCATAAAATTAAAACTTTCAATATTGTAGATACCAAAGAGATGACTGCATTATAAACTTAAATTTTGTTTAAAAAAACTTGAATTATGTTAAAATTTTGTGGCTTTTCTAACAAATTTATTAAAAAATATTAATTAATATTAATCATACGTATAGGGTGAACATTTCGTACAAAATATTTTCAGATATTTATTAATCAGGATTTTATGAAATTTTAAATATTTTAGTGTTAATGTTTAAGGATCTACTGGCTCTAATTCCTATCGTTCCCAAATTACCTAATTTTGGATGAATCCAGCTCATAGAAAGGGTTTTGAAAGAGCTCATTGAGGAGCATACGATACTTTAATATTTCACAACATTATAACTTTATAACTTTACAACTTTACAACTTTATAACTTTATAACTTTATAACTTTATAACTTTATAACTTTATAACTTTATAACTTTATAACTTTATAACTTTATAACTTTATAACCTTATAACTTCATAACTTTATAACCTTATAACTTTATAACTTTATAACCTTATAACTTTATAAATTTATAACCTTATAACTTTATAATTTTTAATTCTAAATATCTAGGAAACTTTTGATTAAAACATAATTTTTCTTTTTACTTTTTATCTTTTGTATGTGTTTCCAAGCAAATTTATAAATTTCTCTTTAGTAAATCTTCATGATTTATTCATAAATTATTTACAAACTCCTCTGCTCTAGTAAACATATAAATTTGGACACTTGAGCAATTTTTTCCATAATTTTCTCATTTATGAGAATTTTATGTTTTCAACATTTAAATGGAAGTGTTGGTGTTGTTGTTGCTTCTGCTGTCGTCAACAAAAACCCCTTTCATTTTACAACAACAATAAAGAAAATTCATGTTACCAAACAACAAGAAAATACTTACAAATAAATTTAAAATAACGGTGGAAAAAAGGTAAACAAATGTAGAGAAAAAAATTAACACCCGACTTTCAATACGAAGATATGGGTGTTAGTTATTCCTGACTTTATGTATGTTAGTATGTGTGGGTCGTGTATTATTGATTATATTAAACTCCAAGCTAAAGCAATGGAGATAGAATGTTTCTATTGTCTTCTTTTAAAACGAGTTGTTAAATGTTTGTTATTGTTGTTGTCAGCGACTTTTGGATGGAAGAGGGTTTAGGGTTTTTGTTGTTATATTAGAGTATGACAGTTGTTAAAAGCTGATGTTTTGTGTATGGATGTTGTTGTTGCGGCTGTTTCCTTCGTCTCTCGTTATTAATGTTGTTTGTATGTGAAACTTTTGTTATCCTTACAAAGGAGTTTGTAACATATTCAATGATGTTTGTTATATTTTTTATTTATTTGTAAACTTTTCATAAAAATGTTTTTGTTATTGTTATTTTCTTATCAAAAAATTTATCGTTTTTATTCACATGTGTCAAATCACACATTCTCACATAAATATGTAAATATTAGGGTGGTTTTTACAGTATAATGATTCTTACTCCTTGAAATACTCAATATGAATATGTTAAATGTTATTTCTATGAATATTACTAAAAATTTTCATAATATTTATAAATGTATTAATATTTATTAATATACAAATAAGTTTTTTTGTTTGCATAAAACTATTTATAATTCAAAATTTAATACATGGGCCTTTAAAGGGGCCCTCTGATTGTTATTTCAGAGAATATTTCATAAAAAGTTTTTTTTTAGAAATAATACAAAATTTTTAATAAACTCTCTTATTTTTATTTAAAAAAACTTTCAAAACCATAAGATATTTAATATACGTATTTTATTACTTTGCTTAAAGTCGTATTTTTTCTTCTCTTGCCTAATATACCCAAGTTAAAGGACCTTATTATCCCATTTTAAATTTTCAAACTCCTACTCTTTCTCTCTCTCTTCAACTCACCGCTACTCCAATTTCATTTCTCTTTTCTTTTCAAATATTTTGACAATGTCTCATGTTTTCTTTTATAATGAAAATTTATTATTCCTTCACACTTTTTTCTAACGGTCTTTTTCATTATGGCAAAATATTTGTATATTTTCTTACTCTCAAGTTTTTACTCTATTGTTTTTCTTGTTGAAGAAAATTTTATGCAGACTTTATTGTTTATATTTTTTATACTTTGCATGCTGGATCATGTTTTGTAGTTGTTGTTGTTGTTATTATGGTTGGCATAAATTATGCGTTAGCATATTTTATACTTTTTTTCATATTGTTGCTGTTGTTTTTGTTCTATTTTAGCTTTTACTTAAAATGAAGTATAATAAAGCTAAAATTATGTTTATTTATAGTTACACCATTTCCAAAAGAAGAGTAAAATCTTTTCTTTCTTTTCAGTTAAATACTTCTAATAAATTTGGTACAGATTTAAATTTTTTTTTTAAATTTTATTTTTTGTAACTCAGAAAAATTTATTAATAATTATAAAATAACAACAAGGAAATTAATATTAATATGGCAACGGTCACATTTTTATACACAGATTTTATGTTAATTTTATAATTTATTTGTTTTTTTTTTTTAGTTTTTTGTTAAAAATCCAATTCCATTACACCATAGTGTTCTGACACTTATCCTATGATAAGTGTTAAAAAAACAGCTTGGCGCAGATAAAGATAGATAAAGAGAGAGAAAAACAAAACTTTAAAGAAAAATATTTATACTCCTATATTTTAATTAGCAGAGAAAATTAACACTTAAGGATTAAGTTCACTATTAAAGCCTCTACAGCCACAAATTCACACACACCAACCAACAATCCTGTAGGTTTAGAGGTGGCAATGTAATCTTTTTAGACATTTTATATATTTTTGTATTAAAAGTATAAAGTTATAAAGTTATAAAGCTATAAAGTTATAAATTTATAAAGTTGTAAAGTTATAAAGTTAAAAGGTTATAAAGTTATAAAGTTATAAAGTTATAAAGTTATAAAGTTATAAAGTTATAAGGTTATAAAGTTATAAAGTTATAAAGCTATAAAGTTATCAAGTTATCGAGGTATCAAGTCAACAAGTTATCATGTTATCAAGTTATAAAACAGTTATAAAGCATTAATCTTGTAACTTGTGCCCTAGTTCTTTCTTCAATCCTCTAGAGACCCTAACTATTTGCAAAGTAGATTCCCTTATTAGGATATATTATCCCACAACTGTTGGGTTTTATAAAAAACTATTAACAAAATGATATTTTTTATAATTTAATTGTCTAACTAGAGTTATACTTTGCAAGTTTTGTTATTACAACATCTGACGTTATGCTACACTTTAGTTAAGAAATTTTGGTAGTATTATAACTCAAACAGAAACTCTTTCCCCCCCTTCATCACAAACATTTACATTTTGTAATGATAAATGATTCCTTAAACTCTTAGCTCAAACATATAGAAGTTTTGTAAGGAAAATAACTATTTACTTGAAAATTAGTCATTTTTTTCTTTAGCCGCTTCATTTGGGGCTAATGAAAGAACTTTTTAAAGTAATCTTTAAATAAATTAAGGCCGTAGCCGGCTGTGCTTAAGAAAACGGGAGCAGATTAAATAAAATTCTAAAACAAGTAGACTTTTTAGCTTAATATCTGCTGAGGAGGCCAACGGGTAGTATGATTAATATTAATTGTAACAAAAATTGAGGCGAGTTTATGTAAAAGGCTGTAATATGGGTATTGTTTAGAATTTAAAGCAAATTTTTTGATATGTACAATCTACAGACCATAGGGCATTTTATGATACAATTTTGCTTATTTTTTAACTGATTATTACGGAGAAAACTTCATTTAAATAAGTAATATATAATTTCTTTAATACTTAAAGCTAAAACTCCTCCATTTATACCAAACTTGATACATCTATAAGGCAGAAGTCAAACCTAAATTAATCCTAATTATGATGAAAGAAAATAACTTTTCGTTTACATCACCAAAAATTTCCAGTTACATATTATATCTAGAAAATAATACATGATAGCTAAAGGCATATAACATTTTATTATTAATTACTAAGAATAACGTTGTTTCTATTATGTATAGAAAATTAAGAAACCCCATATTGTGGCAATATGCTAATGACACTTGTTTTGTTCATTTGTTGATTGTATTATTGTCTGACATTTTGTCATAAATTTCAAACAACAACATAAATCTTTGATAACCATTCAAAAGGGCGGTAGTCAGGACAACAAATGTCTAGACAAGAAAAAAAGAAATAGACGTTATTGTTTAAGGAAATTGATATAGAATAGATTGCTTAAGAGACATAAAGATAAATTATGAACATTAAAGGATTCCCATTGACAAAGTTATGAATTAATATATTTCCAAAGTTAAAAAGTTATAAATTTTGAAAACCTTAAAGTTTGTTCATTATTATTTTTTGTTTCTTCACCCTTTAACATTATAACAATTATTTGCTCATCAACCACATTTACAAAAAATATACATATATATTATTTTTATTTAAACTAAATCAATATTGTTTTTGCCTAAAAATTTTCCATGACACCTACATAAACAAAAAGTTTGTACATTTTTTTCTCTCATTTATTTATTCTATTTTGTATTAGAAAATAAATAACATGGAAATTTTTTTCTAATACTATTAAGTCAACAACAACAATAGCAAAATAAATAAACACAGAAAGAAAGCAACACGTATAAAATAAATAAATAAAAATGGAAATGAAACTGAAAAAAATTAGAGAAAAATGTCCTACGCACATACACATATACACACACATGATGAAATGAGGATTTATTTTTTGCTGGTGTGTGCAAAAAAAAAGAAAAACATACACAAACGATTAATAATGTTTTCTAGCAGCTTAAGGAACCACCAAAATTACTTCAGCTAGAACTGGTGTTTAGTAAATAAATATAGGCGCCTAAAAATACTCTACTGTTTTTATACTAGATTATGGTTTTAACTTAATTAATGCAGAAATAAACCTTCAATAAATATGATTAAATTGATGAAAACGGAAGAATAATGTTGCTTAATTTTCTTGAAAGATCAACCTTCATTCATTTGTTGCCCTTTACGTATACTTGATATTTACCGGTTCGAAAATTGTGAAAAATAACTCATACGCCTTGATATCTTCAGTATGCATTTTGGCCAGTATTTTATATGTGAAAATAATCTTTTGTGATTCAGTTCTCAAATTTATGTGCAGCTTAATTTTTGTAGTTTAAGTTAAACACTCTGAAATTTTATAATGTTAACCAACAACTAGAGTTTAGTTCTTAACAGTATCTCTCGTTTGTTTTATCTTAAAAAAGAAAAACAAACAGAAATTCTAAAAGATGAATACAAACATATTTGTTCTTCAATATTTTTATACAGTTTGTCTCCCCCACTTTTTACGTAAAATCTCTCTATCTCGTATGACATACTGTGTAGAGAGGAATTTGTGAGGCTGATGCTTGACTAATTTGTATTTATTGTAATGATGATTTAAGCTTAAAGCTTTTTGGGAGGATATTTTTGCATGGCATTCATTCATCATTTTGTTATAAGGTATTTTCCTTAAGCAATGCTGCACTTCGCAGATAACTAAACCCCCGAAGAAAATAAGCGAGAACTTCTAGTGTAATATCTAACTAACTAACTAACTAACTAACTAATAACTAACTAACTAACTAACTGCTAACCTACTAACTAACTAACTAACTAACTAATACTAAATAACAACTAACTAACTACTAACTAACTAACTAACTACTAACTAACTACTAACTAACGAACTAACTAACTAACTAACTAACTAACTAACTAACTAACTAACAACTAACTAACTACTAAACTAACAACTAACTAACTAACTACCTAACTAACTCAACTAACTCACTAACTAACTAACTAACTAACTAACTAACTAACTAACTAACTAACTAACTAACTACTAACTAACTAACTAACGAACTAACTAATAATAACTACTAACTAACTAACTAACTAACTAACTAACTAACTAACTAACTAACTACTAACTAACTAACTAACTAACTACTAACTAACTAACTACTAACTAACTAACTAACACTAAACTACCTAACTAACTAACTACACCTAACTAACTAACTAACTAACTAACTACTTTATACTAACTAACTAACTTTATACTAAATAACTACTTTATACTTTATAACTTTATAACATTATAACATTATAACATTATAACTTTATACTTTATAACTTTATAATTTTATAACTTTATAACTTTATACTTTATAAATTTTATAACTTTATTAACTTTATAACTTTATAACTTTATAACTTTACAACTTTATAACTTTATAACTTTATAACTTTATAACTTTATAACTTTATAACTTTATTAGTTTAATACATTATAATTTTTTCGATTTTCCTTTTAGGATTTTCACTTGTTGTTAATTTTATCCCCCCTTTTTATTCTTCTGTTCTTTACAAAAATTAACGTATATATTACTTTATTATATTTTTCTTTCTATTTGAAAGTTAAACCAAATAAGAAATTACATTTTGTGAATTTTAGGGCATTCATTGAATTGTTTGTTATAGAAAATTTTCTGCATATTTTAGTTTATTTTTCGCTTTCCCTTAAAATGTTATCTAATTTTTTTTTTCTACCATATTTCCTTAAAAATTTTTTGTGGTTTTTGTGTAAGACACTCAAAGCAAAGTACTTGAAAATGCGCATATTTGCTATGATAATGAAGGCAAACAGAAGAAAAAAACACAAAACCAAATATGTGTTTTGTGCTTTTAAAGGAAAGAAAATAAAAATAAAGTAACAACAATAGAAATTATATGAAAACCAATTTTGACAAAACAAAACATTAGATGGAGGAAAGAAAGAAATTCATTACATGTTAATGTTGCAAGAAAAAAAAAAACTGTTAAGCAGAAGTCCTTGGATAATAAAGTAACTAAAACAAAGAGATATTATTTACTTAAGAGCTGAATATAGAGTTTGTAATAAATAAAGTAAAGATGTAGGCAAATAAACAGTTTGTTGGGTTGTTATATTACAAATATTGTGGAAAATTTTTATAAAAATTTCTAAATAATGAAATAAATTTAGCTAAAATATTATTATTGGTTTCTAGTTTAAATAAATTTTTAATTTTCTTTATAAAAATTTTGCAAATAAACATGTTTGTTCCTTTTCTAATAAAGTAAATATTTGGTTTTATATGCAAAGCAGATGTTCATATGATTTTTTTTATTATAATTTGCTTTATAGTATTTACTCGTTTTTATTTACTTAGCAATTCCTAAGCTTCATGATTTTGCTTTCTATTGTTTCTTAACAAAAAAGCACTTTATGCAAACTGCAATGTTAAAAGATCTAAAATGAAAATCTCGTGGCAGCACAATGGCACATACTGTTTTTGTTATCTTCATTTTCAAATAAGAAAAGTTAAATAAATAATAAATAAATGAAAAAAATTCTACATACATGAGACTAGAACTAATATTGAAGTAGAAATGCCAATAATATTAAACAATAGAACCAGGGGAGGGAAAATAAATTGAAATTTTTATTAAATTTTTTTTTATATATTGTATTTTTATTCATTTAATTAACATTAGATGCTTTTCTTTAGAAATCAGTTACATATGAGAACCTTAATTAAAATTATTGCAATAATACCTTTAAATAGTTTTCCTATGAATTTTGAAATTTATTAAACAAAGACTTATTATAACATTTAAATGTAATTGTTTAGTTCATTAATTAAATCATATTAATATCTTTTGTAAATTAAAAAAAAATCGAGTGCAGTTAGTAATAATTGCCAATTATTTCATGAAATTTCCATTATATTCATATTATTGTTCAGACATGCATGTTTATGATTCAATTTAATTAAAATCACATAAAACTATGGCAATTATATTGTTTAAAATGTAAATTAATATTACATATAAATAGAAATTAAAAAAAAAAAAACAAACTAAACTAAATTACAACGTAATTAAAGGCTTTTTTCAAATAAAGAGAAATAGTACGTACACCTTAGCGTATGATGAATATTTAATTGTAATATTCAATTTAACTGTTATTTAACAATAAACATATTAAGCAATTTAAACTAATTTTTTTAGCAAATAATATTTCATTTTATAAGGTTATTAAATCTCTAAAAGATATTTTGTCTTTTTCGTTTCTTAATAATTTTAAAGAATTTTTGAAAATTTTAAAAAGAATTTTTTGTTTTCAGAAAAATTTTTTTAAAATTTTTGGATATTAAAAACTAAATATATTAAGAAAAACAAAATGTTTTCCAGTTTTTGAAAGCTTATTAGTTCATTTAGAGAAAAAATATTAAAAAAATATTTTCATAACTAAAGGCGTATGAGTAATATTTAATTATACATAAATTTTTATTTTATAGTTTTTTATTGCTAATTTTTTTTTTCTTTTGCAAAAATTTAACCTCCCTTTTCTTGTGGCCTAATTTAAAATTATAAGAAAAATAACTTTTATTTCCTTTTGTTGCCATTATTTAGTAGCCATTTTGTGGTGTGTTTATTTTATTTCCTGTTACTTTACTTTTCCAGCAGGGTTAAGGTTGTTGCTGTTAAACGTTTCAATTTAAAAAGAAATAAAATTAAATGTTAACAATTTGTAATACAAATAAAAAAAATTAAGTGTTATATCCGTTTTAAAGGCCACACAAATCGAATATTTGCTTTATTAAGAAATACTTCTACAGTTGAGCACAAAAAACAGGTTTCAATTTAATTCCTTTCTACTTACCACAATAAGGATTCGTCTTAATAAGATATTTGTCTGTGCATGTGTATGTGGGTGTAAGCTTTGATTGCAAGTGTCAAAGAACTGTCACAGCTGGTTTTTCTGGGAAAACGTATAAAGAAAATTTTAACAAACTCAAACTGTTAGTGTATAGTGTGCGCTTCAGTCAGTTTTCCTTCCTTCTTTTGTTCAACATTTTTTTCTGGGTATTTTTTGTCCTTTTCTTGTTGTTGTTGTTTTCTTAAGGGAATAAAAACCAAACAACATGTGTGTGTATGTGTTTGTTTTGTGTAATTTGTTTTACTTTTTTGTTGAAAAAAATATGTGCTGTTTTGGTTTTCTTATTTGCATTTTAATTTATAATTAAGATGTATAAACTTTTCATTTATTTATTTGCCACAAATTGTCATTAAAGTTAAATAATGTGTTCTGTTTCTTGGCGTAAAGTTTAAAACAAAATAAAACATGTTTAGAAAGTTTTTGTTTCTTAATTAGAAATTTCTTAGTATTATGTTGAAAAGTATATAATTTACTTTAAATTACTTGATGTGTAATTTGATGACAGTCTCTCCACTTCAAACATATTTACAAAGTTCATATTTAAGAGCTTAAATTTCTTATAAATATTGTTATCTTACTAAATATTCAATTGGAGATAAGATATTAAGATGAAATTTTTGCACAAAAATGTTTTAAGAACATTATTCTTAAAATATGTTTGTGTAAAAAAACTTTATAACTTTATAACTTTATAACTTTATAACTTTATAACTTTATAACTTTATAACTTTATAACTTTATAACTTTATAACTTCATAACTTTATAACTTTATGACTTTATAACTGTATAACTTTATAACTTTATAACTTTATAACTTTATAACTTTATAACTTTATAACTTTATAACTTTATAACTTTATAACTTTATAACTTTATAACTTTATAACTTTATAACTTTATAACTTTATAACTTTATAACTTTATAACTTTATAACTTTATAACTTTATAACTTTATAACTTTATAACTTTATAACTTTATAACTTTATAACTTTATAACTTTATAACTTTATAACTTTATAACTTTATAACTTCATAACTTTATAACTTTATGACTTTATAACTGTATAACTTTATAACTTTATGACTTTATAACTGTATAACTGTATAACTTTGTAACTTTATAAGTTTATAACTTTATATTTTTATAACTTTATAACTTTATTAGTTTAATACATTATAATTTTTCGATTTTCCTTTTAGGATTTTCACTTGTTGTTAATTTTATACCCTCTTTTTATTCTTCAGTTCGTTACAAAAATTAACGTATATATTACTTTATTATATTTTTCTTTCTATTTGAAAGTTAAACCAAATAAGAAATTACATTTTGTGAATTTTAGGGCATTCATTGAATTGTTTGTTATAGAAAATGTTCTGCATATTTCAGTTTATTTTTCGCTTTCCCTTAAAATGTTATCTAATTTTTTTTTTCTACCATATTTCCTTAAAAATTTTTTGTGGTTTTTGTGTAAGACACTCAAAGCAAAGTACTTGAAAATGCGCATATTTGCTATGATAATGAAGGCAAACAGAAGAAAAAAACACAAAACCAAATATGTGTTTTGTGCTTTTAAAGGAAAGAAAATAAAAATAAAGTAACAACAATAGAAATTATATGAAAACCAATTTTGACAAAACAAAACATTAGATGGAGGAAAGAAAGAAATTCATTACATGTTAATGTTGCAAGAAAAAAAAAAACTGTTAAGCAGAAGTCCTTGGATAATAAAGTAACTAAAACAAAGAGATATTATTTACTTAAGAGCTGAATATAGAGTTTGTAATAAATAAAGTAAAGATGTAGGCAAATAAACAGTTTGTTGGGTTGTTATATTACAAATATTGTGGAAAATTTTTATAAAAATTTCTAAATAATGAAATAAATTTAGCTAAAATATTATTATTGGTTTCTAGTTTAAATAAATTTTTAATTTTCTTTATAAAAATTTTGCAAATAAACATGTTTGTTCCTTTTCTAATAAAGTAAATATTTGGTTTTATATGCAAAGCAGATGTTCATATGATTTTTTTTATTATAATTTGCTTTATAGTATTTACTCGTTTTTATTTACTTAGCAATTCCTAAGCTTCATGATTTTGCTTTCTATTGTTTCTTAACAAAAAAGCACTTTATGCAAACTGCAATGTTAAAAGATCTAAAATGAAAATCTCGTGGCAGCACAATGGCACATACTGTTTTTGTTATCTTCATTTTCAAATAAGAAAAGTTAAATAAATAATAAATAAATGAAAAAAATTCTACATACATGAGACTAGAACTAATATTGAAGTAGAAATGCCAATAATATTAAACAATAGAACCAGGGGAGGGAAAATAAATTGAAATTTTTATTAAATTTTTTTTTATATATTGTATTTTTATTCATTTAATTAACATTAGATGCTTTTCTTTAGAAATCAGTTACATATGAGAACCTTAATTAAAATTATTGCAATAATACCTTTAAATAGTTTTCCTATGAATTTTGAAATTTATTAAACAAAGACTTATTATAACATTTAAATGTAATTGTTTAGTTCATTAATTAAATCATATTAATATCTTTTGTAAATTAAAAAAAAATCGAGTGCAGTTAGTAATAATTGCCAATTATTTCATGAAATTTCCATTATATTCATATTATTGTTCAGACATGCATGTTTATGATTCAATTTAATTAAAATCACATAAAACTATGGCAATTATATTGTTTAAAATGTAAATTAATATTACATATAAATAGAAATTAAAAAAAAAAAAAAAAAACAAACTAAACTAAATTACAACGTAATTAAAGGCTTTTTTCAAATAAAGAGAAATAGTACGTACACCTTAGCGTATGATGAATATTTAATTGTAATATTCAATTTAACTGTTATTTAACAATAAACATATTAAGCAATTTAAACTAATTTTTTTAGCAAATAATATTTCATTTTATAAGGTTATTAAATCTCTAAAAGATATTTTGTCTTTTTCGTTTCTT
Source organism: Lucilia sericata (assembly GCF_015586225.1). Classification (NCBI taxonomy): domain Eukaryota; kingdom Metazoa; phylum Arthropoda; class Insecta; order Diptera; family Calliphoridae; genus Lucilia; species Lucilia sericata. The sequence goes on from NW_023994253.1 coordinate 272,102, forward strand.
AATAATTTTAAAGAATTTTTGAAAATTTTAAAAAGAATTTTTTGTTTTCAGAAAAATTTTTTTAAAATTTTTGGATATTAAAAACTAAATATATTAAGAAAAACAAAATGTTTTCCAGTTTTTGAAAGCTTATTAGTTCATTTAGAAAAAAAATATTATAAAAATATGTTCATAGCTAAAGGCGTATGAGTAATATTTAATTTTACATAAATTATACCCTACACCACTATAGTGGGGAGGGTATTATACGTTTGTGCTGATGTTTGTAACACACAAAAATATTGGTCCTACACCCACCTTTAAGTATACCGATCGACTCAGAATCACATTTTGAGTCGATTAAGACATGTCCGTCCGTCCGTCCGTCTGTCCGGCTGGCTGGCTGTCCATGTAAACCTTGTGCGCAAGGTACAGGCCGCAATTTTCAAGATAATTTTATGAAATTTGGACGAAGCATGTTTTTTGGCACAAGGACGAAGCCTATTGAAAATGGTTGAAATCGGTCCATTATTTCACCTAGCCCCCATACAACCGTACCTCCCGATTTGGGCTTTTTATGCCATAATTACGTCAAATATGCTATTATCTCTCTAAAAATTGGCACAAATAAGTTTTATATAAGTATAAATGACACTGCAGATTTTCGTAATGATCGGCCCTTATTTGACCCTAGCCCCCATACAAACCCCCCATCAAAAAATGTCTTAAACGTCTAAAATTGACTTGTAACCATTTGTATCGCAATGAAACTCAACATAATTAACTATTATTTAACAATATATCCTTTTCCCAAATTTAATGAGGATCGACCCATGTTTGACCTCTACTCCTATATAAAGCCTCATTTAGAAAATTTGTTTTTTATCAATAAATTGCTTAAATACTTTTGAATTAAGGTAAAATTCAACATAAAAGTTTCTTTGTGAAAAATTGAAATTTTTAAAATATACTCATGGTGTAGGGTATTATATGGTCGGCCATGCCCGACTATACTTTCCTACTTGTTTTATTTTATACTTTTTATTGCTAATTTTTTTTTTTCTTTTGCAAAAATTTAACCTCCCTTTTCTTGTGGCCTAATTTAAAATTATAAGAAAAATAACTTTTATTTCCTTTTGTTGCCATTATTTAGTAGCCATTTTGTGGTGTGTTTATTTTATTTCCTGTTACTTTACTTTTCCAGCAGGGTTAAGGTTGTTGCTGTTATTAAACGTTTCAATTTAAAAAGAAATAAAATTAAATGTTAACAATTTGTAATACAAATAAAAAAAATTAAGTGTTATATCCGTTTTAAAGGCCACACAAATCGAATATTTGCTTTATTAAGAAATACTTCTACAGTTGAGCACAAAAAACAGGTTTCAATTTAATTCCTTTCTACTTACCACAATAAGGATTCGTCTTAATAAGATATTTGTCTGTGCATGTGTATGTGGGTGTAAGCTTTGATTGCAAGTGTCAAAGAACTGTCACAGCTGGTTTTTCTGGGAAAACGTATAAAGAAAATTTTAACAAACTCAAACTGTTAGTGTATAGTGTGCGCTTCAGTCAGTTTTCCTTCCTTCTTTTGTTCAACATTTTTTTCTGGGTATTTTTTGTCCTTTTCTTGTTGTTGTTGTTTTCTTAAGGGAATAAAAACCAAACAACATGTGTGTGTATGTGTTTGTTTTGTGTAATTTGTTTTACTTTTTTGTTGAAAAAAATATGTGCTGTTTTGGTTTTCTTATTTGCATTTTAATTTATAATTAAGATGTATAAACTTTTCATTTATTTATTTGCCACAAATTGTCATTAAAGTTAAATAATGTGTTCTGTTTCTTGGCGTAAAGTTTAAAACAAAATAAAACATGTTTAGAAAGTTTTTGTTTCTTAATTAGAAATTTCTTAGTATTATGTTGAAAAGTATATAATTTACTTTAAATTACTTGATGTGTAATTCGATGACAGTCTCTCCACTTCAAACATATTTACAAAGTTCATATTTAAGAGCTTAAATTTCTTATAAATATTGTTATCTTACTAAATATTCAATTGGAGATAAGATATTAAGATGAAATTTTTGCACAAAAATGTTTTAAGAACATTATTCTTAAAATATGTTTGTGTAAAAATGTTGAAAAGTACCAAACCTACAAGTTTAACGTCATAAAAATTATGCGAATTTGTATTGTTTGGAGGAACAAAATTGTTGAGGCATCAATCAGAAACAAAAAAGTTATAAAGTTATAAAGTTATAAAGTTATCAAGTTATCAAGTTATAAAGTTATCAAGTTATAAAGTTATAAAGTTATAAAGTTATAAAGTTATAAAGTTATAAAGTTATCAAGTTATCAAGTTATAAAGTTATCAAGTTATCAAGTTATCAAGTTATCGAGTTATCAAGTTATCGAGTTATCAAGTTCGAGTTATCGGGTTATCAAGTTATCTAGTTATCAATTTAAAAAGTTATCGAGTTATTAAGTTATCGAGTTACCTAGTTATCAAGTTATGAAGTTATCAAGTTATAAAGTTATTAAGTATAGAGTTGTAAAGTTATAGAATTATAAAGTTACCTAGTTACCAAGTTATAAAATTATCAAGTTATCGAGTTATCTAGTTATGGAGTTATCAAGTTATCGAGTAATCAAGTTATCAGGTTATTAGGTTATAATGTTATAAATTTAAAAAGCTTAACGTTTTTACTTTCAATGATTCTTCTTAGTGACCTTATCTCTGTTACCAGTTTAAATCTTTACTTTTTTGTTTTCCTTTAGATTAACTCTTTAGTTATTTTCAGTTTTCATTTAAATGCACATAATTATGCACATTAAGTACATAATTTTGTTTAACTATAACAACAACAACAAAGTCATAAATCTCAAATAAAAGAAATGAAATGAAATAAAATAAAACATAGTCATTCATAGAAGTAATGTTAACAAATTTGTTTTCGAATTAAACATGTTAATGTAAAGAGAAAATGTATAACAGTAAAACCAGCATACAAAACAGATTACAACATCATAAACAAAGTAAATATAAAATACACACTAGATACTAGATACATACAATAAAACTAACTAACCCACCTACCCTAAATACATACATTTCACACATGTTAACGACAACTACAAAACTTAACTAAGCCTTTTGCTATATAGACAAACACACACTATAGTAAACTATTACTACTTATGGTGGTACAAGTATAAGTGTGAATACTAAACTAAACTATACTACAATTACTAAGACTGCCACCGCCACTACCACTACAAACTGCTACATCATTAGATTTCCTTTTTTATGGAGTAAGATAACCAGCAGTTTGTGGATATAGCCCCTGACTTATATTTAGTTTATTTAAAGACCTTAAATATGAAAACTAAGTCTCCGCCTAGATTACTAGTGATGACTAACATACGATCGATTTCTTTCTCTCTCAAAGGTAGACATTCTGCTCCTAACAAAACTACTGGGTTTCTAACAATACACATTATTTAAGTAACAGTATTAGTGTAAATGGGTAATTGTGATTGTTGTTGTTGCTGTTGCTGTTACTCATATGTACTCTGTGGTGGCTATAAATGTGTTTATTTACGTATGCGAAAGTAAAAGACCCTGACCCTTAAACAATTTTTCTCTACAATCATAAGTTTTAGGTATCACTTTATTTAACTTACAGTTGTTTAAATTATTTTTTTCCCTCAGTATTTTAAACTCATGTGATCCTACATTTGTAGCTCAAAAACATTGAAACGTGTTTATGGAATTGTCCTAAAGCTTTTCAGACATTCTTTGTTTTTTATTTACAACATTTCATACATACATATGTATGTATTGTTGTTTTTTTTTGCAACTACACCAGGGTAAAATATTTGTATACTCGAGTATGTCTATCTAAAAGGTATCTAAACGTTATTATGATGTGATTGTAGAATGGAAAGAGGTAGAAGCAGTGGTTAAAGAGAAAAAGGATATTAAATACTCATCTAGTACTTAAGTGGAAAACCTAAAATGCATTTATAAACATATATTACAAAACATACAAGTATGTAGTACTTAGCAGCTACTAATACAGAAAAGGAAATGTATCTAGATACATATATTATGAATATCTGTGTGTGTGGAGGGTTTTCTGTTACAAAAGCGGATGTGTAAGCAAGAAACTAAATTATAATGTTAAGGGTTATAAGTGAGATTAAATGTAGTAATAAAGAAAAAAAATCTAAAAATAGGGGAAGGAAAGCCCACAGAAAAAGTTAAAAAATATACTATTTGACAGTTATTATCCTAAACATTTTTAATAAAAATCTACTTTATATATCCCATTAAAATTTCTATAATCTTAGCTTTAAATTGTTATATATAACAATGTTCAATATTTCCTCTTTCTATAAAAAAAACTTTTAATAAATTAATAAATTATTTTACTAAAATATTTATAAAGCCTTTTTGACACCCCCTTTATAAACACTATATAACAAATATTTGCCTTAAATTAACTACTAAATCGTTGGCAGTTACCTCTAGTTTTAGAAACTTTTTATTGCATTTAAATATCTTAATATTTGTTTAACAAACATTTTAAAAAACTAAAATTTTTAGAAAAAAATTTGAAACGAAAAAAAAATTGAAATTTTTTTTCTTTCTAAATTTAACTAAAATTCAACTTATAACGCACAAAATGACCAAATTTACAATAATTCTGCTATTTTCAATAAGTTTTCTCCTTAGACTTTAGTAAAACATGTAATTTTTAAGTTTTTTAAGCAAATTATTGAAATTTTCTGCTTTTAAGGTTATAAAACCGCAATTAAACACAAATTGTTTTAAGAAATTTATGTACCATTTCAAAGGTTAGTTTCTTAGCTCTTAAATGATATATAAAAACAGTACATTTTGCTTAAAAGTTTTTAAAAAATGTAAGTAATTTTAATTTATTAAAATTTCTTAAAATTTGTAAGGTCTTATTGACACCTCTGTTATTAAAATATTGTTGTATAGGTTTGAACCAAATAAGGAGTAGTATAGTTGGCGTATACATCTAGTTTAATCAACTTTTAAGGATTTTTTAAAATTTTAATAATTGTTTAACAAAATTTTTGAAAAACTAAAATTTTGTTACAAAATTTTCCAAAAAATTAAAATATTTTTTTTTTACAAATTTTAAAAAACAAGAGCTTACATGTTATAAATTTGCTAATTACATTATAACTTAGTTATTTTTAATAAAATTTCTTTTTAGACTTTAGAAAAATTAAAAAATTTTGCATTTTTTTTCTTAATTTTATTACATTTTTAATTTTCAAGCTTTTAGTACTATATATTAATTGATCTAATGATAAATATTACTACATCGTTGAAAAGCTTATCTTGTTAGCTTTTAATTGGTATATTAAAAGTAATAACATGCTGTTGTAAATTAAAAAATAATTGTATTAATTAAATTGTTAAATTTTTAACAAAATTTTTAAGGTCTTTTTGCCATACCCTTTATTTAAATATTAAGGCGAGTATTTAATATAAATTGGGCCTTAGCTGCTTGGCAGTTGTGTCTAGTTTTAGGAACTTTTTGAAAAACTAAAATATATTAACATTTGTTTAACAAAATATTAAAAAAAAACTAAAATTTTGAAATTTTTTTTTGGAAAAAAATTTTAAAAATCTTTATTTTCATAATGAAGAAGTAATTTTTGCCATTTATTCCATTTGTTAAACTTTCCTTACATCCTTAAGTAACCTTACTGCGATTGCAGTTTATTGTTGTTTTATATTTAGATTACATATTTTACAAGTTACAAAAGTGTAGTAAGTATGTATAGGGAGGGAATACATTACATAAAATAAAACACTTTCATGCACAAGTCATTAGGTACATTTGCTCAAGTTTATGACAGAGTATTAAACACAAACACACATATACATATGTATGTATACATACATATGTATATGTGTGTTTCAACTAGGGCCCTAGTTGAAGATGATTTTAATTCTTTTAAAATTTCAGATAACATACAGTTTATTTGTTCAACTTTTTTTGTTTTTTCTGTTGCAATGTTTGTATTCTTATAATATTTTATGACACTCGTATATTTTTTTTACTTTTATTACGACTTTATCATAGTATACTTTTGGGGAGAATTTGCAAAAAAATTATGAAAAAAAAATTGTCACAATTATGGCATGTAGATGTGAAGATTTCAAATGCAATTAGGGTCTTTTACAGATTTTTGTGTTTAATACATTTTTTTATAATATTTAAAAGAATTTATACATAATGCGAGAGATATAACTTAATAATATCTAAAGTAAATCTTATGAAAAGAGACATTTTTGGCAGTTTAAGTTAAATATATAAATAAAACTTAAGTGTTGTTTTTTTTATGAAGCCCAGTGTTTCTCACTGTAACATTTTTGTGACATTAATTTACAAATTAAAACACAAAAATTATCTTACACGCTTTAACATACTCGAGGAAAAAAAAATGTCTATGACTCTGTAATAAATTTTGAGTGTGTAAATGTAAAGGTTTTATATAAGAAGGGTTTATTATCAGTGAATATGTGTGAAAACTTAATAAGTATGCTTTAGGAATTTTTATTGTTTACCATGAATGTACTTAAAGTCCTGTCGTTATTATCCGACACACACACACAAACTTAACTCCTGTTAAAGTTTATGAATTTATAAAAGAGAATATATTAAATGTCAAATATTTATGTATGTATGACTAACACTTTTACGGCTTAATTATTTCACAAAAGAATTGCACATAATTAATGTCAAAAATGAAAAAAAAAATGACTCGACGACAAAAGTCACAAAAGAATGTTTTACTGATAGCGTTTGAAATGACTGGCAGCATCAAATTAACATTAAAGAAATATTTTAGGAAAATTAATGAAGTAAAAGTTATGGAATGTGGGGGATTTTATTTAATGAGTTCAAATAAAATTTTCTGTGTAAGACAATACGTATGAGTTTTAAATAACTTTTTTTAGAAAGAAAATAATCATACGCCCTTATGAACTATATGAAAGTTTTATTATAATTTTTCAAACAATTAAGCATATTTCTTAAAATGGAATCTGATTTCTTACATATTTTGTTGTAAAATGTTTTAAACTAATTTTTTTCTAAAAATAAATTAAATTTTTCTATAAATTATCTCCAAAAAAAAAATTCTCAAAATTTTCACAAAATTTTAGTTTTTTCAAAATTTTCTTTAACAATTTTGAAAGTTTTTTAAAAATACAAAAAGTCACTAAATTTAGACGCATCTGCCAACAATTTATAGTTCAATTTAAAGAAAAAATGTTTGATGAAGTTTTTAAAAAGTGAGAGGCAAAAATGCACCAAAATTTTTTCAGAAAAGAAACATTTTACAATTAGCGGAAATGTTTAACTCATTAAGTAAGAAAATAGATTATTTTTATGTTATTTTGTTGCTAACAAAACAAGCTTTAGATTGGTGTAACATTTTTACAAATCGAGTCATATTTTTTAATAGTATTTAAGGCCTCAAAGTGAAAATTATTGTAAATAAATGTTTTAAAAAAATTAAAAATTTTAAATTTTTACTACAATAAAAAGAAAAGAGTAACAGATACATAAAATTTAGCATAAAACTATTGAGTTGTATTAATATTTATTGATATTTTTAAGAAAAAATTTAAAAAATTAAAATCAAATTTTTCATAGAAAAATTTAAAAAATTTTGGTTTTTCCTAAATTTAGTTCAACAAATTTTAAAAATTTTGTATACTTAAAACATTTGCTAAAACTAGTTACAACTGCCAACAATTTTAAAGTAAATTTGTGGCAAAAATCTTCAACGATGGGTATAAATGGAGCAGGTTAAAAATACCTTAAAAATTTTTAAGAAATATGAAAAATTTTACATTTTAAAAATTTTTTCACTTTACTTAGCAGTTTAAAAATTTTATATATATCAAAGAAAAGTTAAGAAAATAAGCTTTAAGGTATATAAATTTTCAACATATAATTAATTTCAAGTATAATTTCTAATGTTTAAACAGAAAAATCTTTGAAAATTGCTTTAAAAAATTAAAAATTTGCAGTTTTTACAAAGTTTAAAAGGAAAAATATAAGGACTATAGGAAATATAATGCCATTCTAATAATGTTTAGGTGATATTAGTAATTTAAAATAGTTCTTAAAATAGTTCTTAAAACAAAAATTAAAAAAAAATAGTTCCAAGAATGATTAAATGTCAGCTTACCCTTCTTCAAAATCTAAAAATTCCATTCTTTAAAACTAATTTTTTCCAACAAGAAGTAATAAAAACGGTTGGCTATTGTTTTAGCTTCCCTCTTTTCACAACCTAGAGCCAACAAGTTGTTATACTCTGCAAAAGAAAAAACATTTTTCTATAAAATGTTGCAACATTTTATATAACTGTTGGTATTTGTTTAACTTAAAAAATTATAAACAAAAAAGTTAAAGAATGAAAACATCATAAAAAATATAAATATGTTTTAAAGAAAATGAAAACATAAAAACTAACTAAACAATAGAAATATAAACAATTTTTACTCTTAACATTTTGTACTTGGTTATTTTGCTCAACTCAAGTGCACATATCATCATATTACAACAACAAAATAAAACAACCAGAACGATAAAAGTAAAAATAAAAACAATAAAATTTACTTATAAAAAACAACAACAAAATTCTAGGAAATAAAAAGGAATATACAAAAACACAACACTGTATGCTAAAAAATATTTACTCTCTTAAAAGTTGTTACTCTTTCCAATCCCTTGCTCTCTTTTAGTGAAAAGTATGTGTGTGTATTTCATATGCATATGTCTATATGTATATATTTACTCTTGGTAAATGTATGCTTAATTCTAACGGATTTTTAACTTGTATTCAAGTACACATCCTTATTTATACTTATTTCTCTCCATTTTTTTTTTTCTATTTTTTGCACAGCATTAAATTAAAACAAAAAAAGTATGTATTTATATGTTTATGAAAGGAAAATAGGGAAAATGTTACAAAAAGGTCTAAAGTAAACATGAATAGAAATTATTAAGGATTAAAAATCCTTACATTATAGGTGAGTGAGTGGCTCAATATGAAAATGGCTAAGTTAAATACAATAGCTTATACAGGAGGATTTTTAATGTTTATATTAGAAAATTTTCTGCTTCAAAAGAGAAAAACAACATATTATGAGGAAAATATTTCTTTTGTTTCCTAAAGAATATGGAAATTTCAATTGAAAAAAAGTAATAACAAAAGTTTTTATTTAAGAACTCAATATAAAAAGGGATTAAGTTTTTTTAAAAAGGCTTATTGGATTTTCAAAAATCAATATAATTTGTAATAGAAATGTTTAAACTTAATTTTTTTCATATTTTTTATATTACTTGACTTTTTAGAAAAAAAACTTAATTTAAGTTTTCCCCAAAAATTTCCCAAAATTTTAGTTTTTCGAAAATTTTGTTAAACAAATGTTAATTATTTTTAAAGCAGTAAAAGTATTTCAAACTAGACACAACTGCCAATAATTTAAAATTAAATTTCGAACAATACTACTTAACAAAGTGTTTTAAAAAAGCAATTCAAAAAGACCTTAAAAATTTTTGAAAAAAGGAAAAAATCAAATTAACTAAAAATTTTTACATATTGAACCTTCATAGCAAATTAATTTTATATATCATTTTAAAGCAAAATTATTCACCTTTAAAATGGCATAGATAATTTGTAGTTGAAATAAATTTTGTTCTTCCTTTTCATTATTTTGTAATATTATCGAATTTTTGATGGAAATTTTTAAAAAAATTAAAATTAATTTTTTCCCAAAATTTTATCAAAATTTTAGTTTTTTAAAAATTTTGTTAAACAAAGATTAAAATTTGTTAAAGCTATAAAAAGTTTCTTAAACTAGACACAACCGCCAACAATCTAATAACCAATTTAAAACAAAAGTGTTAAAAAACATGCTAAAAAAGAGCCGGTCAAAAACACCCTATAAAATATTAAGTCAAAATAAAAATTCATTTTAAACCAATTATTTTATACATTAGTCATCTTAATATATCAATATTATATATCATATTAAAGCTAACAAAAGCTTTACAATGATATAAACATTTTAAAAATATAAGCACTCTTACTCATTAATTACAGTCTTTTAATGGGAAAAATTGCTTAAGTGGCTATACAAAATTGAAAAAATTTTAATTTTAATTGGAAATAAAATGAAATTATTTATTGAAAATTTAAATTTTATATATAATTTTATAGTTTTTATGATATTAGCTGCTTTTTTGTTAAAATTTTTTTAAAAAATAAAATTAAAATTTTTCCAAAAATTTCACAAAATTTTAGATTTTTTTAAATTTACTTAAACAAACTTAGAAATTTTTTAAAATTATAAATATTTTTTTAAACTAGACACAACTGCCAACAATTTAAACTGTAATTTATAACAAAGTCATTAAAATGAGAAGGACAAAAAGTGCTTAAAATTTTTTAAGAAAAATAATTGGTTCAAATAACCCTATTTGTAAACACATTGAAGAGTAAAATATTTTTAATTTTTACATTAATTAATAACTAACTAATTTAGTTGTAGAATGGTGTACAAGTTTTGTAAAAATATTTAAGTTTATTTGTAAAATTTTAAGCTGAAAAGTGAAAATTTTCAAAAATTGGTCTAAAAAATTAAAAATTTTCAATAATTTACAAAAATAGAAAGATAAAGGGAAAGAATACATGAAATTGATTATGAAGTTATTAATTGCAAATAATATGAGCTCATGTTTTTATAAATATTTATAAAAAAACTTCAAATAATTTTTTTTTCAAAAAAAAATTTAAAAATTTTTTCAAAAAATTTAAGACATTTCTAATTTGTTTTCATTAAATTAATAGAATCACTGATTTAAAACGTATCGCCCTACTCTATTTTCCAACACCACCATCAACAAAAGTCCTTGGCAGAAAAAATACTCAACTTAAGGAAAAAAATTCAACTGAAATTTCATTGAATAGGGAATATTGAATGTTTTGTAATTGAAATTTATCAACAAACTGCCAGTTTTAATTTTTTTTTTCAACAAGAAAATATACATCACTTGGCGTCTAACGAATGGCGGACCCAATGAATGAATGAGTAAGTAAGTGAGTGACTGACTGACTGACTGACTGACAGACATGACTGTTGGCTGTTGCTGCTGTGTCGTATTAATGTTACGCTAAGTAATCTCAAATCTTAAAAATCTGGTTGTTGTTGTTGTTGTGGCAAAAAACTGAAATTGAAAGAAGGGTTATTCATTCAAATGTAACAATTGTTATGCTCGAGTGTCGAAAACAGACACATACACAGCAGACAAACTTGTAGAAAAAAAAGGAAACAAGATTTTTTTCTAATAAAAATTACACATACAATGTTACATACACAGTCCTCGACATCTTTTTTTTATCAATTGTAAACAACAACAAAAATAAATATAGCAGACAGTTAAATTGAAACCCAGCTAAACAGGGAGAGAGAGAAGGACCCAGTGAATGCTTGAGTGAGTGTTTGTGTGTGGTGTTTATGTTGATTGTTGTTGTATTATAGTTCTAAAAATGATTTTGAATGTTCATTTGTTTGTTGTATAGCAGCACAACTACACAACAACCAAGCAAGGATGTAAATTTTGAAAAGAAAATGATGCAAAAATCAAGTTGAAATTTTTTATTTAGCCTTTTTTCAAGTTGTTTTATTTGTATACTCGTATCGCAAGTTTGTTTTTTCATCTCTCAATTGTTGCCATTAAAACTGTTTTGTTTAAGACTATTTATTTTCTTCCTTTTTTTTTGCTCATTGTTCTTGCACAATTCCTTTAGTTCCCAACAAACTACCCCCCTTTACCCCCTCGTTTCCAGTTTTAGAACGGATTTTTCATCAATTTTTATTTCCTTTTATTTGTTTTTCTCGTCAGTATAAGTATGCAATGTTTTTCTATTTTTGCCCCGACTATTTCAATTGACTTAAACATTTTTATCTTAAAATGAGATGAATATTTTTTTTGCTTTGGCTTTTTGCAGTATTACTATTTGTATAGTTTTGTAGTAGCTGTTATTGTTGTAATAAAAAGCAACATGAAAAATACTTGAAATTTGTAGCGTTATTTTAAGTCTGCTTTAGAATAAAGCAATTCATGTAATAAGTTGGGGGAATTTAAATTGAATGGGTAAAAGAAGACAACATTGTTGTTATTTGGAAGATTTGTTAGGCTATTTAAAAATTTTATATATTTTTAAACATTCAATGTTTTAATTCAGTTATGCTTTAGTTATATTAGTAAGTTCTAGGTCAGTTATAATTCAATTCTAGTTCAGTTCTAGTTCAGTTCTAGTTCAGTTCTAGTTCAGTCCTAGTTCAGTTCTAGTTCAGTTCTAGTTAAGTTCTGGTTCAGTTCTAGTTCAGTTCTAGTTCAGTTCTAGTTGAGCTCTAGTTCAGTTCTAGTTCAGTTCTAGTTCAGTTCTAGTTCAGTTCTAGTTCAGTTCTAGTTCAGTTCTAGTTCAGTTCTAGTTCAGTTCTAGTTCAGTTCTAGTTCAGTTCTAGTTCAGTTCTAGTTCAGTTCTAGTTCAGTTCTAGTTCAGTTCTAGTTCAGTTATAATTCAATTCTAGTTCAGTTCTAGTTCAGTTCTAGTTCAGTTCTAGTTCAGTTCTAGTTCAGTTCTAGTTCAGTTCTAGTTCAGTTCTAGTTCAGTTCTAGTTCAGTTCTAGTTCAGTTCTAGTTCAGTTCTAGTTCATTTCTAGTTCAGTTCTAGTTCAGTTCTAGTTCAGTTCTAGTTCTAGTTCAGTTCTAGTTCAGTTCTAGTTCAGTTCTAGTTCTAGTTCAGTTCTAGTTCAGTTCTAGTTCAGTTCTAGTTCAGTTCTTCTAGTTCAGTTCTAGTTCAGTTCTAGTTCAGTTCTAGTTCAGTTCTAGTTCAGTTCTAGTTCAGTTCTTTTCTAGTTCAGTTCTAGTTCAGTTCTAGTTCAGTTCTAGTTCAGTTCTAGTTCAGTTCTAGTTCAGTTCTAGTTCAGTTCTAGTTCAGTTCTAGTTCAGTTCTAGTTCAGTTCTAGTTCAGTTCTAGTTCAGTTCTAGTTCAGTTCTAGTTCAGTTCTAGTTCAGTTTCTAGTTCAGTTCTAGTTCAGTTCCAGTTCAGTTCTAGTTCAGTTCTAGTTCAGTTCTAGTTCAGTTCTAGTTCAGTTCTAGTTCAGTTCTAGTTCAGTTCTAGTTCAGTTCTAGTTCAGTTCTTGTTCAGTTCTAGTTCAGTTCTAGTTCAGTTCTAGTTCAGTTCTAGTTCAGTTCTAGTTCAGTTCTAGTTCAGTTCTAGTTCAGTTCTAGTTCAGTTCTAGTTCAGATCTAGTTCAGTTCTAGTTCAGTTCTAGTTCAGTTCTAGTTCAGTTCTAGTTAAGTTCTAGTTCAGTTCTAGTTCAGTTCTAGTTCAGTTCTAGTTCAGTTCTAGTTCAGTTCTAGTTCAGTTCTAGTTCAGATCTAGTTCAGTTCTAGTTCAGTTCTAGTTCAGTTCTAGTTCAGTTCTAGTTCAGTTCTAGTTAAGTTCTAGTTCAGTTCTAGTTCAGTTCTAGTTCAGTTCTAGTTCAGTTCTAGTTCAGTTCTAGTTCAGTTCTAGTTCAGTTCTAGTTCAGTTCTAGTTCAGTTCTAGTTCAGTTCTAGTTCAGTTCTAGTTCAGTTCTAGTTCAGTTCTAGTTCAGTTCTAGTTCAGTTCTAGTTCAGTTCTAGTTCAGTTCTAGTTCAGTTCTAGTTCAGTTCTAGTTCAGTTCTAGTTCAGTTCTAGTTCAGTTCTAGTTCAGTTCTAGTTCAGTTCTAGTTCAGTTCTAGTTCAGTTCTAGTTCAGTTCTAGTTCAGTTCTAGTTCAGATCTAGTTCAGTTCTAGTTCAGTTCTAGTTCAGTTCTAGTTAAGTTCTAGTTCAGTTCTAGTTCAGTTCTAGTTCAGTTCTAGTTCAGATCTAGTTCAGTTCTAGTTCAGTTCTAGTTCAGTTCTAGTTCAGTTCTAGTTCAGTTCTAGTTAAGTTCTAGTTCAGTTCTAGTTCAGTTCTAGTTCAGTTCTAGTTCAGTTCTAGTTCAGTTCTAGTTCAGTTCTAGTTCAGTTCTAGTTCAGTTCTAGTTCAGTTCTAGTTCAGTTCTAGTTCAGTTCTAGTTCAGTTCTAGTTCAGTTCTAGTTCAGTACTAGTTCAGTTCTAGTTCAGTTCTATTTCAGTTCTAGTTCAGTTATCTTTGGTATATCTGAAATACATTTAATTTTTCGCCTGTTTAATGCTGATAAGTAACAAATTATTTATGAGATTTTCTTTTCAAAACAAACATATTTTGATTGAATAAGAAAAATTTGTTTTTAAAGAAACTGAAATAACCCAGTTGCTTATAAAATTAATGAACCCAATGGTGTCTTAACTATAATAAAGTTGACTGTCGGACATAAATTGAAAACATTTTAGTTGCGTGTTATTTTTACAAGCAATTAAGTTTTAAAATTAAAATAAATTATATTTACTTGATTAAACAGCAAATTTGTATAAATATAAAACACATACACACAAACAAACACAAATATTCTTACAATTTCCTGTGTGTACAACGAAAAAAAAATGAAAGTAATGAAACGCCACATTTTAAATCATCAAAATAAATAAAAGCAAAATCTATATATAAATTTTAATGAGAATGAGAAGCAAAAAAAACCAACATGATTTTTCATCATTACTACCACAATACAAATACTAGCTAAAAAACACACTACCACCCACTTTTTCTACATTTCAGTTACGCTTGCTTTACAATAAAAACAAATGGCTTTAGAGTAAACAGAAGGAAATGAAAGGATGTGAAATTTATAACATTTTGTTGAGTAAATATTTTATAAGCAAATTAATACTACAACGACTAATTAATTTCTGATATTCTTTTGCTTTTTTTCTTTATTGTTACATTTTAATAAGTTTTCTGTGATTTCTGCTACACAACTCATTGAATGTTGTTGAAAGTTGCACAAGTGGCATAATTGTAATTAGTACTACAATGTTGGCAGCAGCATAATTCTACTCTTTACTTCTACTCTTATTTTGCTAAAGTTCTGTCGTTATTTTTGCATTGGGGATTTTGATTGTTGGCAACATTTCCCTGTGCCTCACTGGCTGGCTGGCTCCATCATCAGAATTTGGTACTCAAGTAGATATTTTATAAATATTTCACAAATCATTACATTAAGTAAATTAATTGAAATATTTATACAAAAAGGAATAAAAATAAAGTTCTCTTTGAAGACGAAAACCCAGCAAAAATTATGGTAAATAAAAAATTGTTTATAAAAGTTTGCTGGGTTATTTTTTTGTTTTTTATACACTACTATATCTTTAACAATATTTTATGTTTAAATATTCATTAAAAATTTACTAAAAGGGTTTCTTTTTATTAATGCCAATAAAAATTTATATGTTGGTTTTCTAACAACAACAAGAAAAATTTAGTAACTAACTGTGTTTTTGAGTTTTATTATTCTGCTTAATGATGCTGTTCAGTAATTCATTCATTTATATATTCATTCAATGTCCTTTTGATGGCTTAAAAGGCTTAAATAGATGTTAAAAGCTTTATAAAGCTTATAAGAGTTTAGAATTTTAATTCATTTTGAAATTGATTTTATACACAGTAAATGGTCCTTTGTGGTTGTTGCTGTTATTGTTGGAAATGTTTACAAAAGGTGGGGCGGGAAATTGTTGTACAAAAACAAAGAACAGTTAAAATAAGTCTTTATAAAAATTACAATTTTGTTTGATATTATAAAATTTTTAAAAATTTGTATTTAAAAAAAAGTAATAGATGAGTACTTTTTTTGTACAAAAAGATACAAAATTCTTAATTTTTGTTTTTATAGAATGGTTAACAATTACTCTTTTTACTGTTTAATTTAAATTAAAAAAGGTAGTAGAAAAGTTTTGCGTTAAAAAGTAGTAGATTAGTGCTTTTTCTAAATTAAAAAAGAAATCTTAATTCTCTTCATATTAATACATATTTGTGTGTTGCTAAATACAACAAATAGTAGTACTTTTACTTACACTATTTATTTAAAATTTTCAAAATAGTAGTAAAAAAGTACTTTTTTGAAAAAGTGTAGGAAAGCATAAATTTTGTCTTTATAAATAAACCATAAATTGACTAGAAACTATTAATTTTTTATTTGATGTTTGCAAAAGTATTGTGTTAAAAAGGTAGTAGATTAGTACTTTTTCTAGAAGATTTAAAAAAAATCCTATTTTTATCATTATTAAACTTAAGTATTGTTAACTACTGCTATTTTTAATGAATATTTTCAATTTTCAAAATAGTAGTAGAAAAGTACATTTTTCAAAAAGTCCATAAAATCATGAATTTTTGCCTTTAAAACTAGATTTTTTATAAATAAAACCATGAATTTTGTGTAATTTGAAATTTGTTTTGTTTCAATTTTGAAAACAGTAGTAGAAAAGTATTTTTTTCAAAAAGTGCGCAAAATCTTGGAATTTTTCTTTAAACAAGATTTTTTTATAAAAAAAAAAATAATTTTATTGGAAATTAAAAACATTTTTTATTTGCAATTTGTAAAAGTAGTGTGTTGAAAAAAGTAGTGGATAAGCACTACTTTTTTAAAATTACAAAATTTTTTTAATTTTTGCATCAGTTGTGTTATATTAAAAACTACTATTTTTACTGTTTATTTTAAATTTTTTAAATAGTAGTAGGAAAGTACTTTTTTTCAAAAAGTGTTCAAAATAAAAACAAAATGTCTTTCAAACAAAATTTCTTTATAAATAAACGATAATTTTATTGGAAATTATGAAAAAAATTTTATTTGAAATTTGAAAAAAAAGTAGTAGATAAGTACTACTTTTTTAAATAACAAACTTTGTTTAATTTTTGACATAATAAAACTTGTGTGTTGCAAAAATTACTAGTTTTACTACTTATTTTCAATTATTAAAATAGTAGTAGAAAAGTACTTTTTTCAAAAAGTGTTCAAAATAAAAACAAAATGTCTTTCAAAGAAAATTTCTTTATAAATAAACGATAATTTTATTGGAAATTAAGAAAATTTTTTTTATTTGAAATTTGTAAAGTAGTGTTTGTTGAAAAAAAATATTTTTCTTTTAATTTTTCTCATAATAAAACTTGTGTGTTGCTAAAAACTACTATTTTTAATGTTTATTATCAATTTTTAAAATAGTAGTAGAAAAGTATTTTTTTCAAAAAGTATTCAAAATCCAAAATTTTGTCTTTTAAACAAATTTTCTTTATAAATAAACCATAATTTTAATGGAAATTATGAAATTTTTTTATTTCCAATTTGTAAAAGTAGTGTGTTGAAAAAAAGTAGTAGATAAGTACTACTTTTTTAAAATTACGAAAATTTTTTAATTTTTCTCATAACAAAACTTGTGTGTTGCTAAAAATTACTATTTTTACTACTTATTTTCAATTATTAAAATAGTAGTAGAAAAGTACTTTTTTAAAAAAGTGTTAAAAATCAAAAATTTTGTCTTTAAACAAATTTTCTTTATGAATAAACCATAATTCTAATTTTGTATTTGAAGTTTGAAAAGTAGTGTCTTAAAAAAAGTAGCAGATTAGTACTTTTTTCAAAATGTTGAAAAATTCTTAATTTTAGTTATAACAAAGCTTGTGTATTCTTAAAAATCAAATGTTTTTTTAAGTTTTATTGTTTATTTTCAATTTTCAAAATAGTAGTAGGAAAGTACTTTTTTTAAAAAGTCCTCAAAATCATGAACTTTGTCTTTAAAACAAGATTTTTTTGTAAATAAACCATTGCTTTATAGAAAATTATGAAATATTTGTCATATCTTGAAAAAAAGTAGTAAAAAATATTTTACTTCTTTTTAAATCATTTCTTCTCCTACAATCTTGTTGAAGAACTTATTCTTTTTATTTGTACATTATATGGCCATTTGAAACTTTACAAATTGTTGATGTGAGAACAACAAAAGAAAAAAAAAAGAACACCAGGGAGAGAGAACTAAAGAAAAAAGAAAGAAAAACTTTTTAATTATGCATTTATCGTAAAAACGATAATCAGATATTATTGAAATCCTGCAATATGTATCCGATAGAGATTGTAAAAGTGTTTGCGAACGATTATAATAACCATACACACAAACTTACACACTTTACACCATTTAGGCCATAAAAAATATAAAAAAAGAGAACACAGTTGGTGTTTGTTTTTGGTTTTCTACTTTATTTGTTTGCTTGTTAAGAAAGTAGAAAGTGTAAAAGAAATAAAATAAAGAAAAATAAAACATAAATGGTTTTTATGTTTACACTTTCTCACACACACATACCAGACACGTAGGGATATCAACTTAAGTATGTGTGTATATAGGAGGGTGGTAGAAAAGAAGACAAAACTTTATAGGCTATTGAAGTAATGAAAAAAATTGGTTGTAAAATATATAAAAAAAACTTAACATTTTCCGATTATTTTTATGGCCTTTTTATTAATAGAGAAAGTTTTTTATTTGGGTTATTTTCCCACTTTTACTCTGTAAACTTATAAAACAACACAAATATTTAAATTGTTCTATATAAATATTTAAACAAATAAACATTTTCCTAGGAAATCAATAAAGTCATTAATTTTATAAAGAAACAAATTTTGGTGAAAATGTTAAATATTCCCGTAAACTTTTAAAAAACATTTATTTACAATATTACAAATGAAATGATATTTAAAGGAAATCTGTTCGAGATTTTAAACTTTCTTGGGAAAAGGTAGTTATACCCTACACCACTTTAGTGGGGAGGGTATATTGGATTTGTGCTGATGTTTGTAACATACAAAAATATTCGTCCTAGACCCACCTTAAAGTATACCAATCGGCTTAGAATCGTTTTCTGAGTCGATTAAGCCATGTCCGTCCGTCCGTCCGTCTGGCTGGCTGGCTGTCCATGTAAACCTTGTGCGCAAGGTACAGGTCGCAATTTTCAAGATAATTGGATGAAATTTGGCACGCACGTTTTATTTGACCTTAGGACGAAGCCTATTGAAAATGGTTAAGATCGGTCCATTATTTCACCTAGCCCCCATAGAACAGAACCCCTCGAAAAGGGCTTCTGAGCTCATAATTATGTTAAATATACATATATATCGATAAAATACGGCACAACTAAGTTTTATAGAAGTCTTGATGATAAAGATCGGGCCTCATTTGGCCCTAGCTCCTATACAAAGTCCCCTTCAGAAAATTAATTGAATGTCCCAAATTAGCTTATAAACACAAATATCGCGATGAAATTCAGCACAATAAAATATTATGTCAATATAAATATATTCACAAAATTTTATCGGGCTTGGTCCATATTTGCCCCTAGCCCCCATATAAAGCCTCTTTCAGAAAATTAGTTTTTCATCCATAAATTGCTTAAATGTATCGGAACAAGGGAATATTGAAGATAAATGCTTTATTATGAAAAATAAATCACATTTTATTATTTATTCATAACTGGTGTAGGGTATCATATGGTCGGCCACGCCCGACTATAATTTCTTACTTGTTTTTTTTTACTACTATTTTTGTCATGTAAATGTTAAAGCAATAAAAATATAATTTTGAACAAAAAACTTTTTGGAAAACTACTATTTTACAAATTTTTGTTATAAAGTAGTTTTACTCCGGTGGGTTATTTTTATAGTCTGTTAGACCGAAGGTCGTGGGATTAATTCCCACCAGAGGCACTGGCCACAATAGGTTCGAAGAAGGCCTACATGTATTTCCTTCGGATTTGTTGTAACATACATGCTGCTTTCAAACTAACTAACTAAATTTAAAAAAATATATATTTCTTAATTTTGGACTCTATTAGAAAATAGTACTAATCTACTACTATTTTAAAATTTAAATTATTCAAGTAATATATTTGATTTTGTAAGGTTAATATTAATATTAATCAGTTTCAAATAAAAATTCATTATTTTGGACAGTTTTGGTAAATAGTACTTATCTACTACTTTTTTCAAATTTTAAAAAAGCATTAGTTTTTTAAAGTTATTTTAACAAAAATAAGTTCTAAGTAAAAATCGATGGTTTTTGCATACTTTTAGCAAATAGTACTAATATACTACTATTTTAAAATATAAATTATATAGAAAAACCATTTGATTTTGAAAATTTTTTTAAGCAAAATCTTTATTTTTATATATGATTTTAACATAAATCAGTTCAAGGGAAAAATCATGATTTTGTAACTTTTGGAAAATAGTACTGATTTACTACTATTTTAAAATTTAAGTTATTCAAGTAAAATCTTACATTTGTTGAGGTTAGTAATAATATAAATCGGTTTCAAACATAAATTCATGATTTTGGTAAATAGTACTATAAACTACTACTTTTTTAAAATTTTAAAAAGCATTAGTTTTTTAAAGTTATTTCAACGCAAGTCAATTCCAAAATAAAAATTTAAGGTTTTTGCTTATTTTTAGCAAATAGTTCTAATCTACTACTATTTTAAATTATACAGAAAAAACATTTGAATTTTAAAGTTTGTTTTAAGCAAATTAGTTTTAGATAAAAATTCATGATTTTGAACACTTAGAAAATAGAACTAATCTACTACTATTTAAAAATTTAAATTATTCGAGTAAAAAATTTGATTTTGTTAGGTTAATATTAACATAAATCAGTTTTAAATAAAAATTCACGATTTTGGACACTTTTGGTAAATAGTACTAATCTACTACTTTTTCAAATTTTAAAAAGCATTAGTTTTTTAAAGTTAATTCAACGCAAATCATTACCAAATAAAAATTTATAGTTTTTGAATACTTTTAGCAAATAGTAGTAATCTACTACTATTTCAAAAATTTAAATCAATCGAGAAAAATTGTTGTTATATAAAAACAGAAGAACAATTGTATATAAACTTTTTTTTAAAGAATACTATTTTATGAAATTTTGCTAATAGTAGTATTTTTACTACCTTTTTAAAATAAAAGTTGCATGTAAAAACACTTAAATTATATTGAGGAATAACTGTTTTAG
Source organism: Lucilia sericata (assembly GCF_015586225.1). Classification (NCBI taxonomy): domain Eukaryota; kingdom Metazoa; phylum Arthropoda; class Insecta; order Diptera; family Calliphoridae; genus Lucilia; species Lucilia sericata. The sequence continues at coordinate 293,147 of NW_023994253.1, forward strand.
TCCTAATATAGAACTTTTTAAAAAAGTACTATTTTGTAAAATAGTAGTAGTACATGCTTCTACTAACTTTATTAAATTAATGTTTTATATCAAAAATTTAAGTTTTTTTTAATAAAATAAAACTTTTTAGAACAAATTCAAAATTTTAAATATTCTTAAAAAATCCAGCCATTTTTACTTGTTTTACATTCTACCGACCTGTCCTTGGCTGTCATTTACATTTACCTTATTTAACTTTTATTTTCATTAATTTATTTATATTCTTGCCATTAGTGTTTGTTGTTTTTTCTTTCAATTCTAGTTTTTCTTTGATTTCTTTCCATAATCAATATTGTCAGTTTCCTTTGTAGTTGGCTTCAATTACCGTTAAGGGAAAGAAAATGTAAATGTAAAAGAATTCTAGGCAATTTCAAATTTGATTTTCCTCTGTTAAACAGCACACATACACACACAAACAAACAAATTGCGATAAATAAACTAAAATATACCAGTAGCTAACAATTATTAGATATTTGTATGTATTTGTGTTAAAACTACTACGACTACAAATACAAACGTTATGTTCTTAATAGAAGACCACTTTAAAGTCTCAGCTGTTTTCAAAAGAGTCAATGCATCGCTAATTTTAAATAAATTTGAATCACATAAATTATTGTTAATGCAGAGAGGAGATCAATGTTATTCAAGTAATGCAGCGGGTAGTCAATCGTCACTTTTGTGTAATAGTCATTTTAAGTCTTTAGATTTTCAAAAGACATTATTTTATCCATCAAAAACATACTATTAAAGAGTCATTATTAATGTGCAGTGTAATTGACATATACAGAGCCTGTCACCCCGACCTACAGGTATAAGTTTTGAATAGTTATACCTTACAGTGTTTAAGTATAAGTGAAAACTATGTACGTGTACAATTTCAAAAACAATTTATCCCAATAAACATCGATTCAAACCTGTGAATATTTTTGAAATTTTTCTTAACTAAATAATGTATTTTCCAAATTGTTTTCAAATTTTAAAGTTTAACCTTTGAAATAAACATGATAATTTCAAAAAACGTTTAAAAAAATATAATGTGTGATATTTATAAAATTTTCAAAGTTTTGTTTTAATTGAACTTAGAAAAGTTTCTTTCAAAAAATAAATTATTTTAGAAAAATAAAAACAGAACATTTTTTCTACAGCAAAGGAGCGAAAAAACGTTAAATATAGGAGAAATAATCGGAGATATAAAAGAAAAATTTGCTAAAATAAATGTATGAATGTTTTATTTTCAGGTGATGTAAAAAAATATATGAATTTTGCAATAGTTAGCATTATAATTAGGGTTTGAAATATGTATGAAAATAATAATAAGAATACTTGAAATACGTTTGAAAATTTTTTTAGTTTCAAGCTTACCTCTAGCCTTTTTTTAAATTTGAAATACATTTGAAAAATACGTTTGATTTCTAACTGCCTTTTTGTTTGAGAAGGCCATAATTTTCCATTTGAAAACAAAAATTTTCAAATTTGTTCTCAAAGGCTATGTATGAAATTTGAATAGGTTTTCAAATATATATTTACATCATTTCAAAGGTTTTTGCTTATTGGGATATATGTATGTCATCACTACATACATACCTAGAATAACTAAACTAACACAACGTCCTCCCCTTCTCTCCCTCCCCTTTCCATAACACTAAGTTTCACTTAGACACATGAACATACACGCACACAAACTTAAATAGTCAATTATTGTGATGATGAAACACTTAAGAAATTCCTGTAGAATGGAAAATTCTTCATGATTTTATTTTTAACCTCAGTTAAAAGCAAATACTAACAAGCAGCAAATAGTGAACAAAGTATGAACGAGTTAGAGAGAGAGAGGAGAAGAATAATAGACTACTGCTGAAGAAGAAAACTAAAGTAGTGTTGATTTGTATGTCAATTGTTTTGCATGAGTGTGTATATGTGTTTAATACTTGAGTGCAGCTTTTAAATGAAGTAGGTTTTTGTGTAGATACGCAAGAAAATATGTAGTATACTATTAGGCAAATTCAAAGGTTTCCCCTTTTTATTTTTCTAGTGCAAATACAAATTTTTATATAATAAAATATAAAAAATAATATTTTGTCTCTTAAGATTTGTTCTTTGTTTTAGGATAAAGCTAACTAGAAGTTTAAAGTCACTTTGTTTAAATTTAAAATATACAAATGATAATGCTTGAGGTTTTAGATATCTATTAGTTAATAACATAAATGGCATATTTTAAGATTTTTTTTTTAATGGAATCAAAATTTATTACAATCTTGCACATTTTTTTGAAGTTCTCTTTAAAGTAATAAAAATTTAAGGTTACAAGGTAAAAAAGTTATGGAAGTTATAAGTTATAAAGTTATAAGTTTATAAAGTTTCAAGTTACAAGTTTAAAGTTATATAGTTTAAAGTTTAGTTAAAGTTTATAAGTTATAAAGTTATAAAGTTAAAGTTCTGTTTTAAAGTTATAAAGTTACGTTCTAAGTTATAAAGTTATACAGTATATTTATAAGTTATAAGTTAGATTATATTATAAGTTATATTTAAAAGTTATAAAGTTATACAGTTTAAGTATAAAGTTTTATAAGTTATAAGATTAAGTTTTAAAGTTATAAGTTATAAAGTTATAAGTTATAAAGTTCTCCCGTTATACGTTTATCAGTTATATAGTTCTAAGTTCATACGTTCTCACCAGTTCTCACGTTCTCCCGTTCTGTTCTACGTTCTTCCCTTTCTCCCGTTATACGTTTCCGTTATGTCTACCTTTCCGTTTAAAGTTATCAGTTCTACCGTTTCTCCCAGTTCTCACGTTCTAAAGTTATAAAGTTTAGTTATACAGTTATCCCGTTATAACGTTCTAAAGTTATACGTTCTAAGTTATAAGTTCTAAGTTAAGTTATAAAGTTATAAGTTATAAAGTTATAAAGTTATTAAGTTATAAAGTTATACAAGTTATAAGTTAAAAAAAGTTATAAGTAATACTTTAAAAACTATTTCATAATGGCACCGTCAGTGTAGGTCATCCAACGATCGTATATGTTTTGACTATAATTTCTCCTTTTTTTAAATAGTAGACATTTTTTGTAAGAAAAGCTCGAATCCTTTCCATAAGGCTTGTTTTGTTATCCCCTTTCCTTTTAAAATGTTTAATTTTGAACTATATGCGATTTTATTTCTATTTTAATTATTTAATCATGTACAGAAATGCTAATTTAATGCATATTTTGATAATTAAATTTTAGTAAAATATTTATAACATTTAGACCAAAAATATAATACATACATTTTAAACAATCACAACCCACATTCTCATATTTAAAATTCCAACCTCAAAAATGAACTAATTTAGTTTAATTAAAATACGAATTATTAATTTATGATGCATAATAAATGTTTGTAAATCATTCTAAAAATATAATAATTAAATGTATACGTTTCGTTGGCATTAAAAGAAATATTAATTATGTGAGAAAAATATTAAAATGATAATTATAAAGTTTCAGTGAAAATAATTACCTTTAATTAACGGCATAATGAGACAATTAAAGCTGTTAAAGAAAGGAAATTAAGGAAACCACAAGAAAATCTGTTGTGAAACTTCTAAAAGAAAATATGACAACTGTTTACATCAAATGCTTTCTTTTAAACAAACAAAACCTCCTTAAGCTATACTACACTGTTCTCAACACACTTGACAGCCTACATAAACACTTGATACCTTTTCATACATACCTTTATTTACGAAATTCAAAATTTCCCTTTATCTTCTTTTCTTTTATTGCAGAAAGTAAAACTTGTACCCCCGATGAGTTCACTTGTAAATCGGGCGAGGGTGAATGTATACCCTTGGCCTGGATGTGTGATCAAAGTAAAGATTGTTCAGATGGTTCCGATGAGGCTTCATGCAGTAAGAATTTAAAAATTCAAAAGAATTTTTTTTAGACACTTTTTTGTAGTTTTGATCTTTGAGATAAAAAGACACACTTGCACTTTTTACACACTTTTATTTTGGCTTTAAATAGCATTTAAGTTACACTTGGCTTTTTAGTGTCCCTTCTATCGGTTACCAGTAGTTGTTTGCACTTTATCTTTTTTATCACACACAATCTTATACATCGAGAGAAAATATTTGGTTTTCAAGTATTTTCTCGGATTTTAATTTGCACTATTTAATTATTTGTATTTATTTGCTTAATATTTAGTATTTATGGTTTTAGTTTTACTTTATTTTTTTTTTTAATTTATACTTATTTAGCACTTGGTGATGGTATTTATGGTTGTAAATAATTACATTTTATTTGTGGTAGAAATAATGTTGTTTTTTTAAATGTTGTTTTCAACAAATGTCGTATCATTTACAAAATTCGATTAAGACCTTACTTCATTGGAATAAATCAATATTTCTGGCCACATCCTTTGTCCTTTATAGTGTTTCCTAGCAAGCTAAAGTTATAAAGTTATACAGTTATAAAGTTAAAGTATAAAGATAAAGTTATAAAGTTATAAAGTTATAAAGTTATAAAGTTATAAAGTTATAAAGTTATAAAGTTATAAAGTTATAAGTTGTAAAGTTATAAAGTTATAAAGTTATAAAGTTATAAAGTTATAAAGGTATAAAGTTATAATGTTATAAAGTTATAAAGTTATAAAGTTATAAAGTTATAAAGGTATAAAGTTATAAAGTTATAAAGTTATAAAGTTATAAAGTTATAAAGTTGTAAAGTTATAAAGTTATAAAGTTATAAAGTTATAAAGTTATAATGTTAAAGTTATAAAGTTATAAAGTTATAAAGTTATAAAGTTATAAAGTTATAAAGTTATAAAGTTATAAAGTTATAAAGTTATAAAGTTATAAATTTATAAAGTTATAAAGTTATAAATTTATAAAGTTATAAAGTTATAAAGTTATAATGTTATAAAGTTTCCAATCAATTAATGAATAATTTAATGTCCTATAGCGGTGTACGGTATAATAAAGTCGCTTTTAACATCCATACTCTTATTTGTTTTAATGTGTGGTTTTGGATTTTTATTCAAATTTTATATTATTTTGTTGAAGTAGTTATAGTAAATACCTAAAAAGATTCCTCTGTATATCTACACAAATATATATTCCTAAAATACTAATCCACTAATATTGTATTAACCCTTTAAATGCACTTTATGCTAAAGCTTGTCTTAACCCTTAAAAGCTAAATATTTCAAACCGTAATGTTTTGTTTCTAATATATTTAATTAAATTAAACCCCAACTCCTAGACGAAACTTGTCGCTCTGATGAGTTCACTTGCGGCAATGGTCGTTGCATACAAAAACGTTGGATGTGTGATCATGATGATGATTGCGGTGATGGTTCCGATGAGAAGAATTGTGCCAAAGTACCATGTGATGCTCATGAATTCACATGCACAAATGGAGCCTGTATACACAAGAAATGGAAGTGTGATGGTGATCCCGACTGTTATGATGGATCCGATGAGTTGGTAAGTGTTTAAGAACTTTTTCTACAAATTTGTTTAAGCTTTATATACATTACCATAAACATATACATTTTTGTTACTTTCTTGTTCTACAAAATTCTCTAATGAATTGTATTTTAACCAAAATGACAGCGTACATGAAAAATCCATTTTTGTGAGATCTATTTCTGAAGAGATGTTGCTAGTTTTTGAAGGTTATTTTAATAATATTTTATTTTTTTCCATTTAGTTAAAGTTATTTATTTATACCCAGTTCGTTCATTCATTAGAAAAGCTTGTAATACTAGTAGCAGTATTAAAACTGTAACTTGCAACAAATAGTTGCAGTATATATGTATATGAATAATACAAATTTGCATACACTTTGCAAAACCCAGAAGTTTTATAAGTGGTCAATGTTGACTGTAATTTTTTTATTTGTCACCTTATACTTTCAATAAGTGAACTGGTTACTTTACACCACCCTGGTAATCTAGTAAGAAATCGGAATCGTAGTACTGTAATAATTTCGAATGTCTATTTGTCTATTGCTTATGTATTAGAAATGGAATTGAATTATAATCTATATTGGCACAGGTTTGTAACCACTGTTTTAACACTTAATAATAGTTACGATCGCTAGTTAGGGACGGAGTGCCACCGCGAACTGCTGTGATGTATTTATTTTGAAATATCCTTGATATTAAAGTTTTAGTAGTAATAACCCAGCAACCACGTGCTGAACAAGAACTGAGCTAGCACTGAACTAGAACTGAACTGGAACTGAACTAGAACTGAACTAGAACTGAACTAGAACTGAACTAGAACTGAACTAGAACTGAACTAGAACTGAACTAGAACTGAACTAGAACTGAACTAGAACTGAACTAGAACTGAACTAGAACTGAACTAGAACTGAACTAGAACTGAACTAGAACTGAACTAGAACTGAACTACAACTGAACTAGAACTGAACTACAACTGAACTAAACTGAACTAGAACTGAACTAGAACTGACCTACAACTGAACTAGAACTGAACTAGAACTGAACTACAACTGAATTACAACTGAACTACAACTGAACTAGAACTGAACTAGAACTGAAATAGAAATGAACTAGAACTGAACTAGAACTGAACTAGAACTGAACTAGAACTGAACTAGAACTGAACTAGAACTGAACTAGAACTGAACTAGAACTGAACTAGAACTGAACTAGAACTGAACTAGAACTGAACTAGAACTGAACTAGAACTGAACTAGAACTGAACTAGAACTGAACTAATACTGAACTAGAACTGAACTAGAACTGAACTAGAACTGAACTAGAACTGAACTAGAACTGAACTAGAACTGAACTAGAACTGAACTGAACTAGAACTGAACTAGAACTGAACTAGAACTGAACTAGAACTGAACTAGAACTGAACTAGAACTGAACTAGAACTGAACTAGAACTGAACTAGAACTGAACTAGAACTGAACTAGAACTGAACTAGAACTGAACTAGAACTGAACTAGAACTGAACTAGAACTGAACTAGAACTGAACTAGAACTGAACTAGAACTGAACTAGAACTGAACTAGAACTGAACTAGAACTGAACTAGAACTGAACTAGAACTGAACTAGAACTAGAACTGAACTAGAACTGAACTAGAACTAGAACTGAACTAGAACTGAACTAGAACTGAACTAGAACTGAACTAGAACTGAACTAGAACTGAACTAGAACTGAACTAGAACTGTACTAGAACTGAACTAGAACTGAACTAGAACTGAACTAGAACTGAACTAGAACTCAACTAGAACTGAACTAGAACTGAACTAAAACTGAACTAGAACTGAACTAGAACTGAACTAGAACGGAACTAGAACTAAACTAGAATTGAACTACAGCAAATATTCTATGAAAACATTTTTTTTTTTTTTTTTCAAATGTTTGCTGGTCTTAGATATCTAATGGTGGCCATGAGTTAAAAAAAGAGTTTTTCTCTCTCTATATATAGAAATATTTTAACCTAAATAAAATATGACCGCAAAACCATGAAATTTTGCTTTGAATATAATAAAATATTCTGACTAACAAAAAATTCCATCACTTATTTACACTGACTCTGGCATTTTGCTTTAGACGTCTGTGGAATAATTGAGGGGTAAAAGGGCTAAATGATAGAAAATCTCCCAAGTTATGAGTGGAAAAAAACTTCTCCCAAAAGCATGCAATTTTATAAATATTAAAAAAATAAATTTGTTATTCCATTTCTAATTTTAATTCGTAAAATTAATTCAATACAAGATAACCGGAAATGCGAAAAATAAGCGCTGCTAAATTTTATTATTAACCTATTATTATCAAAAGCAGTGTACTTATAGCCAGTGTTGCCAACTTAGTGCTTTTAGCACTATTTGCGGTGCTTTTTGGTGTGCCAAACGCGGAAAATTTTGCTCATGGTGCCTTTTTTCAAAAAGGCACTACAGTGGTGCTTTCTAATTTTATGACAGTGCATTTAGTGCTTTTTATACCCACCATTAAAAAAGATGAGTGGGGTATATTAATTTTGTCACTCCGTTTGTAACACATCGAAATATTGGTCGTAGACCCACAAAAGTATATATATTTTGGGTCCTTATTAAATTCTAAGGCGATCTAACCATGTCCATCCGTCTGTCTGTTGAAATCACGATAGGGTTAGAACGGAAAGAGCAAGCGAGTTAAATTTTTCCCCAAATATTTCACAAGCTTTAACAGTCACAACTGTTTTAAACAAACGAGTATAGCGATAAAATTTGGCATAAATAAGTTTTATATGCGTCAAAATCTATGTACCAAATTTTATGGGAATCGGTCCAAAATTGACCCTACCCCCCATACGAGTATAGCGATGAAATTCAACATAAGTAAGTTTTATATAAGCCAAAATCTCTACTAAATTTTATAGAAATTGGTCTATAATTGACCCTACCCCCCATATAAGGTCTCCTTCAGAAAATGATTTAAACGGTCATTACTGACTTAACCTACCCTACCCCCTATTAAGGTCCCCTTAAAAATATGAGTACAGCGATGAAAATTGACAAAAAATAAGTTTTATACAATTTTTTTACACAATTGAACCTATCCCTCATATATAAAGCCTTCATCGTTGTACTCGCAATAAAAAGATTTTTATTATAATTCTTTATTCCGAATTTTATAACGATTGGTCTATAACTGACCAACAAAACAAAATCTATGTACAAAATTTTATGGGTATCGATATATAATTGTCCCAACCCCATATAAGTTCCTCTTTAGATAATAACTTTTACGCTTATGACTGAATTAAAAATTCGAGAACAGCAATGAAATTCGAAAGGAATGAGTGTTATACGAAATTTTTCTACCAAATTTTACGACAAGCAGTTCATAATTGACACTACCTCTGATATATGTTCATGGTTAAAAAATTGGACAAACATATTTTGTTTTTAAAAATGAATATTTTGTTAATTCGAAGATCACGTACATAATTGAATTAAGCCTTATCTCCCTGATGTTTACAGAGGAGCATTCCTTTTACGGCATAAGATTTGATGGTGGGTATATAAGATTCGACACAGCCGAATATAACGCTCTTATTTGTTAAAATATTTTAAAATATTTGTGAATTTCAGGAGGTAATTTATTTAATTAATATTAAACATTTTCTCTATAATGTTAAGAACACTGAGGGATCATTCTTTGATCTTTCTATTTATACCACTTTTTGTTGTTTATTAGAATACGATCAGTTTAATAGTTTACACTAAGGACTAAATTTTTCTTAAAAACTGTTTTAAATTTTTTTACACGGGTGCTCCAAAGTTTTTTTTAATTTGTGTTAAGTTTAAAAAGCAAATATTCTTTAAAAACAAAAAACAAAATATTCAAAATACGTTAAAATAAGTTATGTTATTCACTATCAGTGAAATTAAAAATAATATACAGCCAAATCCCGGTATAACGAATGATATAATGTCAGGCCCTTTCGTTAAATCGAAATATTCGTTATATCGGAATTATTTTTTCTAGTAAATTTCTTTATTTAATGGACAAAAAAACCATTCAAATTAATGTATGAAATTATTACTTCAAATTTTATTTCAAACAACTAATATCAACGCACACCTTTTTCCATTTTGAACATCTGAACGGATTGAAAAATTTGTGAAGGATTTTAGTTTTCTAACAACTTTAATTTCCTGCTATTTCCTTAACCTTATTTTATTATCTAGAAGATAGAATTAAACTCTTTTGAGGAAAAACTGAACTTGAGAATCGATAACTGTGTCTCATGCTGATAATTTCAAAACCCTGGAATATTGCGCCATATTGGGGTATCGAAATAATTTATTTTGCTGTAAAATTTTATTATTTCAATGTATCCCTTTTAAACACTATTCAAGCTAAATTTACCATTAAATTCACATCTAACAGATTTATGCTTTTTAGATTATAATGTAAGGAATTTTGATCGATATCTGACCTATGTAGTATAACTAAAATTAGGAATATGGGCGACTTCTTTTATTTTTACATTATATTCTAATTGCTCAATCAAGTTTTTGATATTAACAATATAAATATAAAATCAAAAGCTGGATTTTTTAGGTATTTTTTCTTTTTATTCGTTATATCGAGTATAAAATTTCTTAAACGTTCGCTATATAAGGTAGTTAATGTTAAAAATTTGGCTGTTCGTTATATCGGATTTTCGTTAATGTGAGATTCGTTATACCGGGATTTGCCTGTATATAGATTTTACAAAAAAAAAAAATATATATTTCATAAGTTTTGTACAATTTTACAATTTGGGTGTGGGTACATCGGTTGGCCAGTTAGTAGTGTGCCTGTCAGTTTGAATGTTTAATGACATTTTACTATTTTTAAAATAACTTTTAAACAAATTAAGGAATTTGAAAAATTCTCATCTTATTTATCTAATATTCGTCAAACATTAGTTTTAGTTCTTACGTTACTAAAAATCTAACTCACACAGATGAAAGACTTTAGTATGACGCATGATTTGTTTTGTAGCCCAATGTTCTAAAAAACGAATTTTGGAGTCTTGTAGGAAATGAGCGAAATAATGTGCAATTTTTATTAAAATAAACAATATTTGACTAAAAAAACGTTAGTGCTTTTTTACCCATTTTCAGTTAGAAAATTACGCTTTTTTACCCCTTTTTAATTTTTTTGCGCGCGTTTTGCTTGACCAATGTTGGCAACACTGCTTATAGCTATCGCGCTCTCTCTCTCTCGATGTAGTCAGTTTGTGTGCAATGTTTTAAATTAATGCACATACACACATGCATACATATGGATGTATGAAAACATTTAAATATGTTTAAAAGAATGTATGTATTTCCAGCAGTTTTACATGGACTCACTCTTTCCCTTTAGTAATTAAGTAAAAAGTTGAATGAAGACGCCACAACCTGCATGGTTTTTCCGGTAAGCGTATAAAATTGTGGTAATATCACGACTACAATGGCAACAGTATTCTTTTAACAAAATCACAATTTACCCATTTACATCTTGTGTGTATTTTGTATGCTTTTTTATATCCTGGTATTACTAAAAACTATTTAATACATTCGTCTTTTTTTCTTTAGTATTTTCCTTCTTTTTTGCTTTTGCAAACATTTTACTCAAAAACACATTTTAAATCTGTTGAGGTTTTGTAGTTTTTGCTGTGCGCTTTCGTCCTTAATAAAATGACATTTCGATTTTTATTAAAATCTTACTTACTTACGTAATATAAGCAGGATTTCTTAATGAATTAAAAGTGGTAGAGATAGCATAGGTTTAAGAGCAATAGTAGATTTGGATTTTATATCTTTAAAAGATATATAGAGCAAAAAGTAATTTAAATAATTTTGGTTTTTTCGTAATTTAAATAAACTGAATTTTTGTTTGTAAAATATTTTGTAAAATTATATTGAACAGACTTCACTATAGACTAGACTATAGACTAGACTATAGACTAGACTAGACTATAGACTAGACTATAGACTAGACTATAGACTAGACTATAGACTAGACTATAGACTAGACTATAGACTAGACTATAGATAAGACTATAGACTAGACTATAGACTAGACTATAGACTAGACTATAGACTAGACTATAGACTAGACTATAGACTAGACCATAGACTAGACTATAGACTAGACTATATACTAGATTATAGATTAGACAATTGACTAGACTATAGACTAGACTATAGATTAGACTATAGACTAGACTATAGACTAGACTATAGACTAGACTATAGACTAGACTATAGACTACACTATAGACTACACTATAGACTAGACTATAGACTAGACTATAGACTAGACTATAGACTAGACTATAGACTACACTATAGACTAGACTATAGACTAGACTATAGACTAGACTATAGACTAGACTATAGACTAGACTATAGACTAGACTATAGACTAGACTATAGACTAGACTATAGACTAGACTATAGACTAGACTATAGACTAGACTATAGACTAGACTATAGACTAGACTATAGACTAGACTATAGACTAGACTATAGACTAGACTATAGACTAGACTATAGACTAGACTATAGACTAGACTATAGACTAGACTATAGACTAGACTATAGACTAGACTATAGACTAGACTATAGACTAGACTATAGACTAGACTATAGACTAGACTATAGACTAGACTATAGACTAGACTATAGACTAGACTATAGACTAGACTATAGACTAGACTATAGACTAGACTATAGACTAGACTATAGACTAGACTATAGACTAGACTATAGACTAGACTATAGACTAGACTATAGACTAGACTATAGACTAGACTATAGACTAGACTATAGACTAGACTATAGACTAGACTATAGACTAGACTATAGACTAGACTATAGACTAGACTATAGACTAGACTATAGACTAGACTATAGACTAGACTATAGACTAGACTATAGACTAGACTATAGACTAGACTATAGACTAGACTATAGACTAGACTATAGACTAGACTATAGACTAGACTATAGACTAGACTAGACTATAGACTAGACTATAGACTAGACTATAGACTAGACTATAGACTAGACTATAGACTAGACTATAGACTAGACTATAGACTAGACTATAGACTAGACTATAGACTAGACTATAGACTAGACTATAGACTAGACTATAGACTAGACTATAGACTAGACTATAGACTAGACTATAGACTAGACTATAGACTAGACTATAGACTAGACTATAGCCTAGACTATAGACTAGACAATAGACTAGACTGTAGACTAGACTATAGACTAGACTATAGACTAGACTAGTCTATAGTCTAGACTCTAGTCTAGAATATAGACTAGACTATAGACTAGACTATAGACTAGACTATAGACTAGACTATAGACTAGACTATAGACTAGACTATAGACTAGACTAGACTAGACTAGACTATAGACTAGACTAAAGACTAGACTATCGATTAGACTAGACTAAAGACTAGACTATCGATTAGACTATCGATTAGACTATAGACTACACTATAGACTACACTATAGACTAGACTATAGACTAGACTATAGACTAGACTATAGACTAGACTATAGACTAGACTATAGACTAGACTATAGACTAGACTATAGACTAGACTATAGACTTGACTATAGACTAGACTATAGACTAGACTATAGACTAGACTATAGACTAGACTATAGACTAGACTATAGACTAGACAATAGACTAGACTGTAGACTAGACTATAGACTAGACTATAGACTAGACTAGTCTATAGTCTAGACTCTAGTCTAGAATATAGACTAGACTATAGACTAGACTATAGACTAGACTATAGACTAGACTATAGACTAGACTATAGACTAGACTATAGACTAGACTATAGACTAGACTATAGACTAGACTATAGACTAGACTATAGACTAGACTATAGACTAGACAATAGACTAGACTGTAGACTAGACTATAGACTAGACTATAGACTAGACTAGTCTATAGTCTAGACTATAGTCTAGAATATAGACTAGACTATAGACTAGACTAGTCTATAGTCTAGACTATAGTCTAGAATATAGACTAGACTATAGACTAGACTATAGACTAGTTTAGTCTAGTCTAGACTATAGACTAGACTATAGACTAGACTATACTAGATTATAGATTAGACTATTGACTAGACTATAGATTAGACTATAGATTAGACTATAGACTAGACTATAGACTAGACTATAGACTAGACTATAGACTAGACTATAGACTAGACTATAGACTACACTATAGACTACACTATAGACTAGACTATAGACTAGACTATAGACTAGACTATAGACTAGACTATAGACTACACTATAGACTAGACTATAGACTAGACTATAGACTAGACTATAGACTAGACTATAGACTAGACTATAGACTACACTATAGACTAGACTATAGACTAGACTATAGACTAGACTATAGACTAGACTATAGACTAGACTATAGACTAGACTATAGACTAGACTATAGACTAGACTATAGACTAGACTATAGACTAGACTATAGACTAGACTATAGACTAGACTATAGACTAGACTATAGACTAGACTATAGACTAGACTATAGACTAGACTATACTAGACTATAGACTAGACTAGACTAGACTATAGACTAGACTATAGACTAGACTATAGACTAGACTATAGACTAGACTATAGACTAGACTATAGACTAGACTATAGACTAGACTATAGACTAGACTATAGACTAGACTATAGACTAGACTATAGACTAGACTATAGACTAGACTATAGACTAGACTATAGACTAGACTATAGACTAGACTATAGACTAGACTATAGACTAGACTATAGACTAGACTATAGACTAGACTATAGACTAGACTATAGACTTAGACTATAGACTAGACTATAGACTAGACTATAGACTAGACTATAGACTAGACTATAGACTAGACTATAGACTAGACTATAGACTAGACTATAGACTAGACTATAGACTAGACTATAGACTAGACTATAGACTAGACTATAGACTAGACTTAGACTAGACTATACTAGACTATAGACTAGACTATAGACTAGACTATAGACTAGACTATAGACTAGACTATAGACTAGACTAAAGACTAGACTATCGATTAGACTATAGACTAGACTATAGACTACACTATAGACTACACTATAGACTACACTATAGACTACACTATAGACTACACTATAGACTAGACTATAGACTAGACTATAGACTAGACTATAGACTAGACTATAGACTAGACTATAGACTAGACTATAGACTAGACAATAGACTAGACTGTAGACTAGACTATAGACTAGACTATAGACTAGACTATAGACTAGACTATAGACTAGACTAGTCTATAGTCTAGACTATAGTCTAGAATATAGACTAGACTATAGACTAGACTATAGACTAGACTATAGACTAGACTATAGACTAGACTATAGACTAGACTATAGACTAGACTAGACTAGACTATAGACTAGACTATAGACTAGACTATGGACTAGACTATAGACTAGACTATAGACTATAGACTAGACTATAGACTAGACTATAGACTAGACTATAGACTAGACTATAGACTAGACTATAGACTAGACTATAGACTAGACTATAGACTAGACTATAGACTAGACTATAGACTAGACTATAGACTAGACTATAGACTAGACTATAGACTAGACTATAGACTAGACTATAGACTAGACTATAGACTAGCCTAAAGACTAGACTATCGATTAGACTATCGGCTAGACTATAGACTAGACTATATACTACTAGTCTATAAACAAGACTAATGCCAAGACCTACAGAATTTTCGCTAGACTATAAACTACACTAAAGACTTTACATTAATTTGTTTACTGAATAAACATACGGACATTATTAAATCGAATCCGCTTTCTACAAATTTCAAAACTACATTTTTCATTAACTACTTCCACTTTTTGAATTCAATTTTTTCCAAATAAAACTTTTTTGCACTTAATTTTTCAAAAATTGTGTTTAATTTTGCTAATAAAAAGCTCGCAAGAATACTTCACATTACTATACACTTCAGAATTTATTGCATACTTACGTAATACAATTACGAAACTATTTTTGTAGCATACTTTTAGGCAAATTATTAAAACGTTTTACATTAAAAATGTTAAAACTTTGCAATAAGAAAAATCTTTGGCATAAATTTACAATATTTTATTAAAATATGTTGAAAAATAAATTTTTATTAAAATAATGCAATAACATTTAATAAAGAAATTTTACAAATCTTAAGCTTAAAGTATTAGTGTCATCAAGATTTTCGTTTCTTTTGGAAATCTGTTTTGCTTTTGGCCTAAAAAACTTTTTGAGAGATTATTTAAGAGAAGGGGAGAGAAAAAACTAATTTAATTTATGTGGTAATTAATACAAGCCTTTGGGCCAAAAGCAAACAGTTTTATAAGTTCCCATTTAAACCAATAGCTTGGCTGGTTGGTTAGTTGTCATAGCACTTGTTGGGCCAGAAATGTAAGTACATCCTCTTAAGCCATAACTATGACTAGGATGATGATAACAATGAAGTTGGTGACTATCACAAAAAAACTGTGCATCACAATATGAAAATGTTCATGAAAATGCTGATTGCTTAGATTACTTGCGGACTTTTGTGACCATCGATGCATTGAAAGGAAACTTTTGGTTTGTTTCAGGGTTGCATGGCTGGCTGGCTAGTTGCTGGCTTGTCTAACTTGTGTTACTGCAAAGGCTAACAGCAACAAAATTTCTTTGTATTAAAGTGGTAGGGCTAAGAAATCTGAGCTACAAATAGTACTTGAACTAAATATTCTTGAAACAAAAGTAAAACAACTTCTCATCCTTGTGTAAGACTAAATTTTATAAAATTTTGTCTGTTGGAAAGATATTTTATTTGATTTTGGATTTTTAAGGTTTTTTATTTTTTGAACAAAACTTAACAAAAAAAAAACTCTCAGGATGTTTTTACAAACCAAAAGTTGAGTCAGTGTTGGTGCATTTCCTCTATTGCAACAATAACTATACTCTAACATACAAGATACATACTTACATACATTACCTCCCTTAGGAATTGAGCTTGAACTTTAGTGTAGAGTCTTTGTGTCCTAACAGTAGTAGAATTTCTAACAAAAAACCAGGAGAGTTTATAAAACAATCATAGAACTACAATAAAAGATTCATACAACAGATCCTTTATACATACAGACTTACATGCATAATGAGTATGTGTGTATGTACTACAGGAACTCTTGTATAACAGGAATGTAAAGGGAATAAAAATTTTGCTCGATGCTACAAAATTTATTTGATGGAAACTAGAGAAAAAAAAACGAACTGTATACATTATAAAAATAACAACAAAACTAAAAATATACTTTGTTATCATCCTTAATGTATGCCAGGAATTGTATAGTATACAACTAGCCTTATAGTATGCTTTAAATAAAAATTGTTTTAAGTTTTTTTTTCTATTTTTTTTCTGCAACAATTGTTTAGTAGTTCCTGTTTCATTCCGGCCGGCAACTAAACATAAATTTCTTGTTTTTGGGAGGAGGTGGCAATAGTACTGGTAGAGTTTTGTTATATTAAAATAAAATTGTAGTTTTTAGTCTTATGTTTAAGGGAAAAAAACTTGCATATTTTAAGGCTTTTATTTCTCTTTTTTTTTTGGTCACAAACTAAAGTTTTTTATAGTTATAGCTTAAAATTGCTAGTAAATGCAGTTATGTAGTTAATTTAATAAACTAGAGGGTATCTTAAAAATATTTAAAAGAAAAAAAAATGAGTTCATAAATAATTTACTATTAAGGACAATTTAAAATTCAAACTAAAAAAAGGACATTTTTTATATATTTTAAACGTGACTTTTTTTTAAATGGTAGCAATGTCCTTAAAATGTTCATTAAATAAGTTAAACTTCTTAAAAAGGATAATCAAATTATTATTAAATAGCTCGAATTGAAAATTACATACTTCATACTGTTTTTTGTTAAAAATGTTAAAGAAATTTCGATATAGATTAAAAAAGTGTGCATATTTCCAAACTACAGACAACTGCCAATAATTGTGACTAAAATAATTATTAAAAGTTTGATTTTTTATAAAGATTTGAATCACTCCAAAATGACCCTAAAAATTTTAAAGAAATACAAAATTTAAAAATTTTAGACAAATTTTTAGTTTTCATTTAAAATTTATTTAAAATTTTTATGTCACTAAGTAGCCCCCTAAATAGGCTTTTGAACAGTAACACAATTTTTTCAAAATATTTAAAATTTAGTTACTATAATTAGTAAACTAAATGGAAAATTTTGTAAAATCCGAAAAAAATCGTTAAAATTTGTATTTTTATATACAAAAGCAAATATTTATTTCATTATTTTTATGAAATTTAAGTTGTAACATTATTTAACTAACATAATTTTATTCTTAAAAGAATTTAGAAAAAATAAAATTTTTTTCAAAATCTGAAATTTTTACACAAAATTTTAGTTTTTTGTTTAAAGTGTTAAACAAATTTTGGAATATATAAAAAAAGTGAGTAGATTTGAAAACTAGAGACAACCGCCAACAATTGTATATCAAACAAATGGCAAAAGACCGTTTCCTTAAAAAACTTTGAGAGCAATCAAAAAGACACTTTAATTTCTTTCCAAACTTCAAAATGTTATTTTTTAAAATTTTTTTGTAATTGATGAAAAAATGGCAAAAGACCGTTTCCTTAAAAAACTTTGAGAGCAATCAAAAAGACACTTTAATTTCTTTCCAAACTTCAAAATGTTATTTTTTAAAATTTTTTTTGTAATTGATGAAAAATTAATTTAAATTATTTATAAGAATAAAATGCCCACTTAATAGGTAATATAACATTACCAACAGTTTGGAAAATTAATCGAGCTTTAAGGCCAAAAACAAGGACAAAGTTGAAAAATTTGACAAATTGCGTAAAAAAAAACTTAAAAATTTAACTTTTTTACACAAAAATTAAAGAATTTTTAATGGCTTTAGTTAATTTTTTCTTGTAATAGTCTAAAATAACCCAATTTTGGAAATTATAGAAAATTATGAAAAAAAAAAAAATCAAAATTAAAAATTTTAACAAAATTTCAGTTTTTTGTTCAAAGTGTTAAAGAAATTTTGGAATATATTAAAAAAGTTAGTAGTTTTGCAAACTAGAGACAACTGCCAACAATTTAGCTTAAAATAATTTACAAAAATTGTTTTCGATGTGAAAATTTTGGGCCTCCCAAAATGACCTTTAAAATTTTGAGAAAATGTATGACTTCAATATTTAGTAAATTTTTTAAAGTTTTTATATAAAATTATTTAAAATAGTTTATGTTATTAAAGAGACCACTAAATAAACAATTAGAAAATACTTAAATTTTGTCAGATTTTTAAAGTAAGGATACTATATATAAGGAACAAAACTGAAAATTTTGGAAAATCAGAGAAAAATCTAGCAAAATTGACATTTTTACGTAAAAGCTAAACAATTTTCACCGTTTTAGTTAAATTTTGATTAAGATATAATTAAGAAACAATATTTCATGGAGTTTTTATAAAAAAATATTGGAGTTGGTAAATTTAAAAAAAAAAATTAAAACCCTCTTAATCTATACTTGAATATTTGTGCAATTGCAGCCATTTGTTTACTAAAATAATCATAATAATGTTTTAAAATTTTAATTAAACTTAAATCAGCTTAAGTATTCTATATTTGCCCACATTTTAACGCACTAAACCTACAAGTAATGTAAACAATTAAGAATTTTATTTAACATGATTTTTATATTTTTAAAACTACACTTGCCCGGAAATGTAATGCATTACTGGCTGCAATTATTGTTATTTGTTATTATTACAAAAAAAGTTTTTAATTATAATAAAAGCCAACAATATAAAAATATACTTACTACATTACTTTAGTTATTTATGTATGCATTAAAAGCAAATGATGTCAGTTGCATACATTTGGGCGCTGGAAAAAAAGGATGTAAAATTGTGCATTATTTTAGCTGTTAAACTTGTATAAGAAAAAAAAAATAGCAGTAGTAGGCATTGTATAAATGCAGTAAAAATAGATAATGCTACACTTAAGGTTATATAAACAATTTTATACATTTAACTAAAATTGAAAAGAAATAAAAATTTTAAGGCTATGCTAAAAGATATGTTAATATTTAAGTTTAATTACTCGAATTTTATAAAAACTATTAATATTTAAATGTCTTTCTATCTTACAGAATTGTCGCAATGTCACCGAAACACATACACCCTGTCTAGCACATGAATACCAGTGCAAGGATCGTATAACCTGTTTACATCCCAGCTGGTTATGTGATGGTGAATGTGATTGTCCCGGTTGTGATGATGAAGTAGATCAAAATTGTAAAAATAACACTTGTCGCCCGGATCAATTTCAATGTGCTGATCGTTCTTGTATTGCGGGGCATCTTATTTGCAATGGTGAATCTGATTGTACCGATAAAAGTGATGAACTTAATTGTGGTAAGTTTGAGAGAAAATTCGTTATTATTATTTTCATATATTATAAAGATATTGAAAATTTTCAGGCATACGTAAAGAAACTGTATGTAATAATACCACACAATTTGATTGCGGTGGCGGTCAATGTATATCTCTTGCCAAAGTATGTGACAAACATAAAGACTGTCCGGATGGTGAAGATGAGCCAGCCAATAAATGTGATATAAATGAGTGTTCCACAAATAATGGTGGCTGTATGCATAAGTGTATTGATCAGCCTATAGGTTTTAAATGTGAATGTGAAACCGGGTAAGTGAGACTCAAAGTCAAAAAATTTTATTAAAAACTTTAAATATTTAACAAAACTTTTTATTTAAGCAAAAATTTGGAAATTTTCCAAAAAAAAAAAAAAATTGACATTTTCTAACAAAATTTTAGTTTTTTGTAAAATTTATTCAAAAATTTTCAAAAGATTTTTATAAGTTTTATATATTTTAAAACTAGACATAACTGCCAATAATACTAAAACAAAATATTCAATAAAATCGTTTTCTAATAGCAAATTTGAGACTACTCCAAAAGCTTCTTAAAATTTTTAAGAAATGTGCGATAAGCTAATTTTTTACAATATTTTTTATTTTTTAAAGAAAAATATCTAAATGTATATTGCAATAATAAACCTTAGTTAAGCAGCTTTTTAATAACACCAAGACTTTTAAAAAAAATTAGATTATTTTAGTAGTTTTTTAGACTCTAAGTAGAAAATTCAAAAAATTTACGCTCAAAAACTGCAAAATTGAAATTTGTTTTAACTATTTTTTTATTAAAATGTTATCAAATTATTTGTATTAAACTTTGAAGTAAGTTTAAAGCATATTTTGAAAGAAAATGTTTATAGAAATTTTGAAATTAAATCACCTTAAAACTTTTTTATGAAAAAACTGTTTTTTAATTAAAATTTTGCTAAATTTATGTTAAAAATTTTAAAATTTTTATGATTTTCCATAAATTTATTTAACTATAACACTTTTTATAACAAAAAATTACAAAATACTATGTAATTTTTTTTAAAATTTAAAAAATAGAAAAAATATTTTTCACCAAATTTTTCACAAAATTTTAGTTTTTCGTAAATTTTGTTAAAAATATTTTAAAAAAATTATATAAATTATATATCATTCAAAACTAGAGACAACCGCCAACAAATTTAAAACAAAATATATAATAAATCCTGTTTAAATTAACTATTTTGGACCTGTTCAAAATACCTCTTTAAATTTTTTGAAAAGGTGCGAAATTTATATTTTTCATAAAATTTTTTATTTTTGAAAGCAAATATTTTAAAATTGCAAATGCCTTAAAAAGCTTATAAATCTAGCTTTTTAATGGTGTAATTATATTAAGAAAATATTTAATTTTAATAGAGTTTTTAGAGGCTCAAAATGGAAAATTATAAAAAATTTTCCAAAAAATTTTAAAAATTCAAAAGTTTTAAATATGATTTTAAAAAATATATAAGAAAATGTTAGCAATTAGCAATTTATGTCCATTTGAAACAGTTTCAGTGAAAAAATTCTATAATTTTTTGATGTTATGTCAAATATGGTGAAAATTGCAATTAAAATTATAAGAAATTACTTTTTATCCTATCTGCATTTATTTTTGTTTAATTTTTCCATTACAACATACTATTGCTCTTTTTAATTCCCCCCTCAGTCATGTTTTAATTTCAATATTTAAATATTTACAATATTGTATAATTAATATTTGTAATTTTCTTTTTTCCACTTCTTTTTTTTTTTTGTACAGTTATAAGTTAATTAATAATAAATCCTGTGTGGATATTGATGAATGTGCCGAAAATCCAGGAGCATGTTCACAAATTTGTATTAATGAAATTGGTGGCTATAAATGTGAATGCATGGATGGCTATATGCGTGATCCACGCAATCATACACGCTGTAAGGCAACAGAAGGACATGCATCCCTGCTACTGGCACGTCGTCATGATATACGTAAAATAGCTTTGGATCATATGGAAATGACATCGATTGTTAATAATACAAAATCAGCGACTGCTTTAGATTTTGTTTTTCGCACCGGCATGATATTCTGGAGTGATGTGACCACACAAAGCATATACAAGTAAGTAGGGTTAAGGTTTAGGTTGTTTGTTAATCCACCCTGGCCCCAGTTATTTCAAATTTCATGAATATATTAGTAGATATGACAGGTTTAATGGTGGGAGTTTTGTTTTGAAATACATATATAATGGTACTTCTTTAATGATTTTAGAAAAGGGTTGAATCTAGTAGCTGTCTACTTCCTGTATTTGAATTTTGCTTAACATGTCAAAGAGTTTGAGGACAAAATTCATTGTATTCGAAAAAGGAAATGTTTATGTATGATTTTTAAAGACAGCTTTATTATTGCTCCATTGTTCTATTTATATACAATTCCATATGAGTTTCAAGGTATTCTTTTGGAGGAAATATAGAATAATTAGAAAGGCTTCTTTCTAATGTAAAAATTAATGAAAAACGCTAGGAGGTCTGTATTATTTTTAAAAAAGGTAAAATTTTAATTGAAATTTTCTAAGAAGCCACCATTATCTCAAACATTTTTTTGAGATAATATTAAAGCTAGGGTATGAGTTTTTTTTTTAGGATTAATGTTATTTATAAAACATCTAAATTAATTAATTTTGATTTTATATACCCAAAAGTTTCTTAGAATATTATAATTTAACATATTTACTTTGTGTTATTCAATAACAAAAATATGTATTTCAAAGAAATTTAGTAAAAAATGTTAAAGAGATTTTTTTATAAAAAATTTCATTTATTTATTAAATAACATAAAAACATATACATATCTATAACATATTTTAAAACATATCTTTTTGGTTTTGTTTTATTATGTTAATTTTTGTAGAATATAAAAAAATTATGCAAATTTTTTTCACAAAATTTTAGTATTTTCATGATAACATGTAATTATTATTCAAATATTTAAAAATATTTTATTTTACATAAAACTACTTGCAACTGCCAATAATACTAAAACTGAAAAGTAATTAAATAAATATTTATGTATTAGTATGAGAACCTTCAAAGTAACCCTAAAAATTTCAGAAAAAATTGCACTAAATTTAAATTTTTACAAAATTTTGTGAAATAAAATAATACAATACTTTTTAAGTTTAATTTATGTAAAACTACATTTATTGAGCTTTATATTGTATAATTTTTTAAAATCTGTTTACATTTTACCACAATTTAAAAACCTCAAACAAAAAAATGTGTTGAAATTTTTAAAAATATTTTAAAAATTAAAATATTTGTAAAGCTATTGAAAAAAATGTATTGAAATAAGCTTTAGAAACATTATATCACATCTAGAATTCAGATTTCAGCATTTTTTGGCTTTTGCAGGCATGGGATTTAAAATTTTTATATATTCTTTTTTAAGTAAAAATTTGCCTTATTTTCTCATAAAAATTTTAGTTTTTTCATTATATTTCTTAAAAAACTTTAAAAAGTTTGAAAAGATTTGTTATTTTATAAAACTAGAGATAACTGCCAACAACAGCAAAAACAATAAATAACCAAAATCGTTTTTTAAGTTTTCAAATTAAACGGCTGAAAATGACTCCAAAAATTTTGAAATTTTGAAGTAAATTCCATTTATGATAAAAATTTCCTAAATAAATTAACCATTTATATCTATATTTATAATAATTTAAAAGCAAAGAAATTAGGCTTTACAAAGATGCCAGATTTTTATTAATCTAGCCATATTTAACACTATTTTAAATAGCTAAAACATGAAAAATGTGACAAAATTTCTGAAAAATGTGCAAAATTGAAAATTTTTGAATGCATTAAAATTGATTTAGATTAAAAATACTTAAAATTAGGTTAACAGTTCTAAAAATAGAATTTCGAAAAAAAATTTTCACTTACAGGGTAGGGATTTCCTTATTTTTTATAAAAATCTTAAATTTTTTTGAAATATATTTTTTGGATTTTTTTAGGTTTTTTAATTAAAATAGCTAAAATGAGCTTAAAAACATTTTCCAGAACAATATTGACTCCGTTGCAATAGAATTATATTTTTTACAAAAATAAATTTTTGCTTAATTTTCCCAAAAAATTTAAAATTTTTAAAATTTCTTTTAGAAAATATTCAAATATTTGTAAAAATTTTATGGATTTTAAAACTAGAAATAACTGCCAACAGTAACAGAAACAAATAATAACTAAAATTCTTCTTTAAATTTTAAAATTAGTTTTCTCAAAATGATGCCATAAATTTTGAAAATCGTATAAAATTTTAAATTATTAAGAAATTTTATGTGATAGAAAATAAGCTAATAATGTTTTATACATTTTTTAGAAAGTTTACATAACAAGCTTTACATTGACAAAAGAAATTTTTAAATTTGTTACTCCTTTAATATATTTCAAAAGCCTTAAATTTAAAAATTTTAAAAAATTTTCGGAATTTATAACAAACTTGAAATTTTACCAAAAATTTTTTAACAAAAATCTTTAAAAACTGTTTAAAATGTTAAATAATTACTTTAATAAGAATTAGATAACTAATTTAAAATATAAAAGCTTAAAGCTTTAACTACAGGGATGGAAATTGGACATGATTGCAAATATTTTGTAGTTTTTATATAATGTTTTGTTAATTTAAATTTAAAAGATGTTAACTTAAAACCTAATAGAGCAGAAGATAAATCATTTAGTGTTATATATAGACAAGAAATTTATTACCCGGGCTGGGAGTGACAAACTACATTTTTTATGAAATCATTTTAAATTGTTATTTTTCTGCTGAATAACATTTTAAATTAATTTAAAAGATAAATTCACATTATAAAATGAAGAAGAAAAAAAACCGTTGGTAAACTCATTGTTCACTTTATTGTTTCCTGTTCTTTTTTCTGTTTCCATTTTGTATTTATTATACTTTTCCCACATAGAGCACCCATTGATGAGGGCAACGATAAAACAATTGTACTGAAAGAGCATACAGTAACCTCAGATGGTTTGGCTGTCGATTGGATTTACAATCATATATACTTTACGGATACCCACAGATGTACCATTGAATTGACAAACTTTGACGGCAATATGGGTAAAGTGCTCATAGAAGATGAATTGGATATACCACGTTCAATAGCATTGGATCCCATTGAAGGGTAAGTGAATATGAATAGAGTACAATAAGAGATAGAAGACCAAAAAAAAAACTAAATAAGTGACAGCAACCACATAAACATACGATAGCAGACAAACAACACTTAATATTGTTGCAAAAAAAATGTTGCTACCACAAGCAACAACAAAAACAGAATATCCCTTGATTGACACTTGACATGATGCTGCTGATGATAAAACAATAACAAAAAATGGCAACAAATATAAAGAGGAGCATATGACATGACCTCCTTCAGACTTAAGTTTTATCAAATAACAACAACAACAACAAAAAACAGGACTTACAACAAAACACGCCATTGTAATAAAAACCCAATATGGCTTTATATGTACTATTCACATTTTAACCATGTCATGATGTTAAAAAAACCAAAACAAAAAAACAAGAGCACCAATACAAATAAACACTTTTGGCATTTCAAAACTGATTACCAACACACACACACAGAAAGAGAACACTACATGAAATTTATTTTTGTTAAGGACATGATATCACCTCCTTTACAAAATATTTTATTTTCATACATTTTATCTCTCTATATATCCTTTTTTTCATTTCTACTTTCATCTCTCTCCTTTAGCTGGATGTATTGGTCCGATTGGGGTGCTTCGCCTCGTATCGAACGTGCTGGCATGGATGGTTCACATCGTACCACAATTATCAACTATGATGTCAAGTGGCCAAATGGTATTACATTGGATTTGGTACGCAAACGTATCTATTGGGTTGATGGTAAATTAAACATCATATCATCTGCAAATTATGATGGTTCACAGCGACGTCAGATTTTATATTCAACGGAATATTTACGTCATCCCTTCTCTATTACGACATTTGAAGATTATATTTACTGGACAGATTGGGATAAACAGACCGTTTTCAAGGCGAATAAATTCAATGGAGAAGGTGTTGAACCCATAACAGCTGTACATATGGTAAGTTTGGAATTTTGTTTGTGTATTTTTCGTGTTTCTTTTCTTTAATTTACGCTTAAATAAAAATTATATAGAGGTTTGAGTAGATTTCATTTTAATTTTTAACCCTTTTCATACGTTTATGAAAGAATTATGAGAAATTTTAAATTGATAACTTTTTTTTGTAAATTTTTTTCAAAATCTTTTTTTAGAAAATGTATAAAGAAATATGGCCTCCGGTAGGTTAGTGTTCTAATCTGATAGATCACTGGTGCACAGGCCCAATAGAGGCCTATGCATTTCTTCGGATTTGATGTATATACATCCTCCTTTCAAACTAAATAACTATAAAAAAAATGTAAATGCAAAAACTAATTGCCAAAAACTGAAAAAAAATCTCAAGGATTTTTGTTTTTCACATTTTATATTAAAGAATTTTGCAAAATTTAAAATCAGTAAAAATTTTCTAAAGTTAGATGTAACTGCCAATAACACTTAATAAACTTTGTATCCAGTAAGTGAAAGGAAGCATTTAAAATTAACAAGGCAAAAATATCTTGAAAGCTTTTAATAAAATCCAAATTTTTTCCTTAAAAATGTTAGTTTTTTAAATTTTTTGTTAAATTTTTTTTGAAAAATTCAAAAACTATAAAATGATTCTAAAACTACTCGTAACTGCCAATCTAAATAAATACAAATGTAAACCAATATGTAAAAGGAAGTATTAAAAACAGGTCAGACAAAAAGACCTTCAATTTTTTCACAATCTTTTTTCCTACAAAATTTTTTCAAAAAGTTTTAGTTTATCAAAATTTTTGTTAAACAATTTTAAAAAAATTCAAAAACTTTTTAAGATTTCTAACACTACTCGTAACTGCCAATCACAATGAATCAAATTTTAAACCAATATGTTAAACGAAGTATTAAAAAGGGGCCAGGCAAAAAGACCTTATAATTTGGTTCCTCATTTTGTTCCTCCAAAATTTTCTCAAAAAATTTAGTTTTTCAAAAATTTTTAAAATTTATTTTGTAAAATTTAAAATTTATAAAAATTTTCTAAAACTACTCATAACTGCCAATCACAGTAAATCAAATTGTTAACCAATATGTAAAAGAGAGTATTAAAAAATGCGCCAGGCAAAAAGACCTAAATTTTTTTTTCCTTCAAAATTTTCTCAAAAATTTTAGTTTTTCAAAATTTTTATTAAACAATTTTTGAAAAATTTAAAAACTATAAAAAGTTGCTAAAACTACTTATAACTGCAAATCAAATTAAATACAATTTTAGAGCAATATATAAAAGGAAGCATTTAAAAAAGACCAGGTAAAAATATTTCAAAAATATTTTTTCCTTCAAAATTTTCTCAAAAAATTTGGATTTTTTAAATTTTTGTTAAACAATTTTTAGAAAATTTTAAATTAGTAAAAAGTTTCTAAAACTACTTATAACTGCCAATCACATTAAATAAAATTTTAATCCAATATGTTAATAGAAGTATTAAAAACTGAACCGACAAAAATACCTTAAAATTTTTCTAAAACTGAAGTTCATTTAAATTAAATAAAATTTTATTTAAATAAAATCATAATTCTACAAAGATGTATATATCATTTTAAAGCTATTAATATCAGCTTTCAACTGAGGCATAAATTTCTTAAATCTATTACATTTTCCTTATAGTAATACAGGCTTAAAAGTGAAAAATCAGTAACACTAGCTTGAAAATTTACAAAATTTAAAATTTTTTATGAAACATTTAATAAATTTTTAAAAAAAGCTTTTGAAAAAAGCTTTTCAATACCTCACATATATAAACAAAGTCATATTTTTTAGTTAAGAAACAATTTAAAATTCTGAGTCAGAGAAAAAAAGTTTTTTTTTTTTTTGAAAATTTTAAGTTTTCTAGGAAATTTTATCACACTAGACTCCTTTAAAAATAATTCAAAAGTCTTTATAGACTACCAGATTTTAAATGTTAGCCTCATAATAAAGTTCAAAATTTTGAATTAAATTGTTGTTACTTCTACTAGACTTTTATTCAACAATTTTTCTTTAAAATATATATCGCAAATAAATTTTTTTATTTCTTAATTTTTGGTGAAATTTTCATCAAAATTTTGTCATTTTTAAAATTTGGTTAAAAACATTTTCAAAGTTTGCAAAACTTTTTACATAATTTTAAACTAGAAATAACCGCCAATAATTTAGATTGAAATTATTCTAAAAATGTGTTAATTTCGTATTGCTACTAGCCTAGTCAAAATTACTCTATAAATTTCCTAAAATGGCACATAAATTAGTATTCTGAAAATTTTTAAAATAAATTGTTAAAAAAGTTTAATAAATTATACCACAATGAAAAGCTTAGATATCAAGCATTAAAATAGTATTAAATTTATTAACAAGGATAACCTACAACAAGAGCTGCAATACTTACAAACTAAAAATTAACTTAAAATTTAAAAAAAAAATGAAAAAAATTTAGCTAAAAATTTCTAAATTTTCTAGGAAAATTCTATTTAAAGAATATTGATTAAACATTTTAAAGAAATCTACCAAAATTTAATATTTTATTAAAGAAAATTGTATCCGAAATTGGGTTCGTTATTCACTTCAGTATTTTTCTTTAAAATTTTTATTTTATTTATTTTTAAAATTTTATCATTTTAATTTACTCTCATCTGTTTACATGGTAGTTACTTTCATATAAAAAAGGCTTTTAATATCTGAAACATTTTTACTATAAAATAATTTCCTTCCTTTAAATAAGGTAAATCAACTTTTTTTCATTACTACCTGCAGTTACCTATAAAATATTGCACTCAGCTGCTAAGACTCTCACTCACTCAGCTTTTAAAATTTACTACTATGATTTTCTTTTTTTGATTTACCTTTTACATTAAGAAAAAAAGTAGAGAAAAAATACGTTCATTATCCTTGCGAAATTCTTGGTATTACATATATAATCCTTTTCTTTTTGAGCTCATAAGTGTGAACATTGTGGCCTCTTTGTTGGCTGTTTTTTTCGTCCTTTTACACTATATTTTATTATTTGTTTCCTTATGGTCCCATGATAAATTCAAAGTATGGCAAAGAAAAGTATAAGTGTGTGCGTATATGCGTTTAAGGATTTTCTTTTAAACCAGAGAGCACGTTTTATAGTTCACATATACAAACATATAAATCTTATAAATTATGAAAGATATTCTGTCACAACGTTGGTACGTTGTTATGTGTGAAACCTTACACACATTTTTACATGGCAAAAGGAACAACAGCAAAAACTGTAAAAGGATTTCCTTACACACACACACACTCTTATATAATATTATATAAAAATCATAAATTATGCAATAAGAACAAAACATTCGCCTTGTATTACATGTAAATGGAATATTTTGACCGCATCTGTTTGAGAAAACAAACTGGTTGTTGGCTGCTACTCTTTGGTGTTTGCCACATACAGCTGCATGTTGCATACAACACAAACACTTGCAAACATACATATGTTCTCGTTCGAGAAAGAGGCAATTTTATAGGAAGTGCAACAATAAATTTGTCTGCTATGCGGTAAAGTATGTTCATCCTTTGAGAATTCATCTTGTAAATTTTGGTACAGAGTGATGTTAAGTGCCAGGGTTGAAAAGGGGTTTTAAAAGAAAATTTTAAAATTAAATATTTTCAAGACAGTTTTATGATGGTTTATGGAGAGGGTTATGAAAAGAGGTGAAATTTATTAACAGTTTTAGGCTTGTCAGTATAAAATATATAAAGGGATCTTGCAAAAAGGGATATTGGAAAACTTTAACATATTTGGAAAGATTTTTCTAGAGCTACTTTTGCTCTCGACTAGAGCAACTTTTTCTATAAAAACTTGATTTAAACGAGAGTAACTTTTTCTTTAAAAACTTGTTCTAAACTGGAGCAACTTTTTCTTAGAAAACTTGATCTAAACTGGAGCAATTTTTTCTATAAAAACAGGATTAGGCTAAAGAAACTTTTTCTAAAAAAACTTGCTCTAAACTAGAGCAACTTTTTCTATGAAAACTTGCTCTATATTAGAGCAACTTTTTCTGTGGAAACTTGCTCAAGGCTATAGCAACATTTTCTATGAAAACTTGCTCTAAACTAGAGCAACTTTTTCTATGAAAACTTGCTCTAGTCTAGAGCAACTTTTTCTATGAAAACTTGCTCTAGTCTAGAGCAACTTTTTCTATGAAAACTTGCTCTAGTCTAGAGCAACTTTTTCTATAAAAACTTGCTCAAGGCTAGAGCAACTTTTTCTATAAAAACTTGCTCTAATCTAGAGCAACTTTTTCTATAAAAACTTGCTGTGATCTAGATCAGCTTTTTCTATGAAAACTTACTCTAGTCTAGAGCAACTTTTTCTATGAAAACTTACTCTAGTCTAGAGCAACTTTTCCTATGAAAACTTACTCTAGTCTAGAGCAACTTTTTCTATGAAAACTTACTCTAGTCTAGAGCAACTTTTTCTATGAAAACTTACTCTAGTCTAGAGCAACTTTATCTATGAAAACTTACTCTAGTCTAGAGCAACTATTTCTATGAAAACTTACTCTAGTCTAGAGCAATTTTTCTATAAAAACTTGCTCTTGGCTAGAGCATTTCTTTCTATAAAAACTTGCTCTAGACTAGAGCATTTCTTCCGATAAAAACTTGCTCCAGTCTAGAGCAACTTTTTCTATGAAAACTTACTCTAGTCTAGAGCAACTTTTTCTATGAAAACTTACTCTAGTCTAGAGCAACTTTTTCTATGAAAACTTTCTCTAGGCTAGAGCAACTTTTTCTATGAAAACTTACTCTAGTCTAGAGCAACTTTTTCTATGAAAACTTACTCTAGTCTAGAGCAACTTTTTCTATGAAAACTTACTCTAGTCTAGAGCAACTTTTTCTATGCAAACTTTCTCTAGGCTAGAGCAACTTTTTCTATGAAAACTTACTCTAGTCTAGAGCAACTTTTTCTATGAAAACTTACTCTAGACTTTCATTATTTTATATAAAAAAAATTCATTAGTTAGTTTACCTTTTATTTTATTGTCTAGGAAAATTCTTTAATAAATTCCAATAAATATTTTTTATTTTTACAGCTACAACATCCCATGGTCATACACGTCTATCATCCATATCGTCAACCGGACGGTGTCAATCATTGTCAAGCTGTCAATGGACACTGTTCACATTTATGTCTGCCAGCGCCGCGCATTAATGAACACAGTCCACGTATATCGTGTGCCTGTCCCACCGGTCTCAAATTAATGGACGACAGACTGATGTGTGTTGAAGATCGTAAGTACAAAATAATGTTTTGTTATTTTTCTTTATATTACAAAAATACAAGGATTAAAAGGAACCACCTAGAACTTTATTTTTATAAATTTTTTAATTTAATCTTTTTTTTATTTGAAAAAAAAAATATATATATTCCTTTTGTTAATCATTTTTATTTTATTTTAAAATCATCATCATGAAAATTTTGTTGTGGTGTGTTATTGTTTAAATATTTGTTTTGATACTTCGTAAACAAACTACAAAAACAGCCTTACAAAAGAAACGTTTAGGTGGACTTACGCCTGCCACAACAAAACCAAAGATGTACTTTAATTTAACTTCCTCTAAGTCGTCATCCTCTACATCCTCTTCCTCCTCGTCATCGTCGTCGAAAACAGACACACCACTGCCATTGTCTGTTAATAATCTACCTCAGCAAGAACAACAACAAAATCTAAAAGCTGGCTCTACGGGCCATTATGTTGAGCAAATGGTTCAAGACCATCATAGTAAGGGTATGATTTGTAAATGTAAATTTTTTTTAACCACAAAAACTATTACTACCACTATCACTATAGTTATCCTGCAACACGACAGTTGTTTGTCTAACATAAATTACATATTTTGGAAGCATTTTTGTAAATGCCACTAAAACAACATGTATTCACCGCCAAATGTACTCGATGTTTTTCTATAACCATTTTCCCTCAACCAAAAAATAAATCCTTCAAAAAGGACTACTTTTGTCTGTCTAACTTTTATATATATTTTGGTGTTGGTCATTTGTACGTTAATAATACATCCTTTATACCACTTCCCACTCTCACCAATCCATAGTGCACTACTCTACACTTCACTACTATCGCTACACACTAGAAATTGACACCTCTATTACACCCCAACCCAAAACCATTTACAAAATTCTAAATTTCGTGTGTCCTTGGTTTTTGTGTGTTAAACAATTTTGCCCAAAAAATATTTATTTTCTTGTCGTTTTTTTGTTCAACCTTGAATGTACATTTTACATTATAAAAAGCTTTTAACTATATACCAGACAAAAAAAAAAAAAAAAAAAAACACAAAACAATTTTAAGCCTAAAATAACATAAAAACAAATAATGCTTAAAAATTTTACAATTTATTTTGCTTAAACCAAAATGGCAAAAACAACAAATACCAAAATGGCATGATGCTGCTGTTCTACTAAAAATTTTGCCAATGACCATTTGAAAAAAACGAAAAGAATTATCTTAGGAATTAGAAAATCAAAAATAGGTTATTTAAAATTTTAATTGTAACTATTTATAATTTAAGTTAATTAAAAACGTAATTAATTGCAAACAACTAGAGCAAGTTTTTATAGGTAAGGTTGTGGTAAAGTAATGTAGGATTGTCCCTTAAAAGTCCAGCCTTGTTTAATTTTGTAAACGGTAGCTCCAGTGTAGAGCAAAGCTTTCTATAAAAACTTGTTCTAGTCCAGAGCAAAGCTTTCCATCAAAACATGCTGTAGGCTAGAGGGTAGCTTTCTATAAAAACTTTCTCTAGTCTAGAGCGAAGCTTTCTATAAAAACTTACTCTAGTCTTAAGCAAAGTTTTCTATAAAAACATGTTCTAGTCCAAAGCAAAGTTTTATAGAAAATCTTCCTCTAGTCTAGAGCAAAATTGTATAGAAAAACTTGTTCTAATCTAGAGCAAAGTTTTAAAGAAAAACTTGCTCTAGTCTAGAACAAAGTTTTATAGAAAAACTTGCTCTAGTCTAGAGCAAAGTTTTATGGAAAAACTTGCTCTAGTCTAGAGCAAAGTTTTATACAAAAACTTGCTCTAGTCTAGAGCAAAGTTTTATAGAAAAACTTGCTCTAGTCTAGAGCAAAGTTTTATAGCAAAACTTGCTCTAGTCTAGAGCAAAGTTTTATAGAAAAGCCTGCGCTAGTCTAGAGCAAAGTTTTATAGAAAAACTTGCTTGCTTTATAGAAAAACTTGCTCTAGTCTAGAGCAAAGTTTTATAGAAAAACTTGCTCTAGTCTAGAGCAAAGTTTTATAGCAAAACTTGCTCTAGTCTAGAGCAAAGTTTTATAGAAAAGCCTGCGCTAGTCTAGAGCAAAGTTTTACAGAAAAACTTGCTCTTATCTAGAGCAAAGATTTGTACAAAAAATTGCGCTAGTCTAGAGCAAAGTTTTATAGAAAAACTTGCTCTAGTGTAGAGCAAAGTTTTATAGAAAAACTAGCTCTAGTCTAGAGGAAAGTTTTATAGAAAAACTTGCTCTAGTCTAGAGGAATGCTTTATAGAAAAACTTGCTCTAGTCTAGAGGAAAGTTTTATAGAAAAACTTGCTCTAATCTAGACCAAACTTTTATAGAAAAACTTGCTCTAGTCTAGAGCAAAGTTTTATAAAAAAAACTTGCTCTAGTCTAGAGCAAAGTTTTATAGAAAAACTTGCTCTAATCTAGAGCAAAGTTTTATAGAAAAACTTGCTCTAGTCTAGAGCAAAGTTTTATAGAAAAACTTGCTCTAGTCTAGAGCAAAGCTTTATAGAAAAACTTGCTCTAGTCTAGAGCAAAGTTTTATTGATAAACATGCTCTAATCAAGAGCAAAAATTTATAGAAAAACTTGCTCTAATCTAACGCAAAGTTTTATAGAAAAACTTTCTCTAGTCTAGAGCAAAGTTGTATTGATAAACTTACTCTAATCTAGAGGAAAGTTTTATAGAAAAACTTGCTCTAGTCTAGAGCGAAGTTTTATAGAAAAGCCTGCGCTAGTCTAGAGCAAAGTTTTATAGAAAAACTTGCTCTTATCTAGAGCAAAGTTTTATACAAAAACTTGCTCTTATCTAGAGCAAAGTTTTATACAAAAACTTGCGCTAGTCTAGAGCCAAGTTTTATAGAAAAACTTGCTCTAGTGTAGAGCAAAGTTTTATAGAAAAACTTGCGCTAGTCTAGAGCCAAGTTTTATAGAAAAACTTGCTCTAGTGTAGAGCAAAGTTTTATAGAAAAACTAGCTCTAGTCTAGAGGAAAGTTTTGTAGAAAAACTTGCTCTAGTCTAGAGGAAAGTTTTATAGAAAAACTTGCTCTAGTCTAGAGGAAAGTTTTATAGAAAAACTTGCTCTAATCTAGACCAAAGTTTTATAGAAAAACTTGCTCTAGTCTAGAGCAAAGTTTTATAGATAAACTTGCTCTAGTGTAGAGCAAAGTTATATAGAAAAACTTGCTCTAGTCTAGAGCAAAGTTTTCTATAGAAACTTGCTCTGGTCTAGACCAAAGTTTTATAGAAAAACTTGTTCTAGTCTAGATCAATGTTTTATAGAAAAACTTGCTCTAGTCTAGATCAAAGTTTTATAGAAAAACTTGCTCTAGTCTAGAGCAAAGTTTTATAGAAAAACTTGCTCTAGTCTAGAGCAAAGTTTTATTGATAAGCTCTAGTCTAGAGCAAAGCTTTTTAGAAAAACCTGCTCTATTCTAAACCAAATTTGTACATGAAAATTTTGCTCTAAAATTTCATTTAATTTATGAGTGTAATAGTAATAATTTTATGAAAACTACTACTGTATATGTAACTGTAAATCTTTTGCTACTTGTCCAATGATTTTAAAATCTCTATATGAATTTTTCAACAATATTTCCATATCATTTTATATACTTTCATAATAAATCATTTACATATACACACAAACACTGTGCAAAATTTAAAAAAATATATATATATTAAAATTCATGCTAAAGATAAAAAGGATGTTATGAACAATTCATCACCACTAAAGGGAAGGAATGTATTAAAAACACCTGAAATACAGCACAACAAAACACCATCTCTACCCGGAGATGTTAGTAATGGTGATGATGATGACAATGATGAAGAGCAACAGCAACAGGAGCAATCAATTACAGCATCATTTTATGATAGTTATGCTGCAAAATATCTCTATGCAGTCTGTCTAGAATTACAATTCCATAATAATGATGACCAGAGAGCCATAGAGATGAATTATAAACATAATACTGATAGTGGTGCTGGTGCCGGTGATGAAATTGAAGATTATGAACGTAAAGTGAAGCAGAGAATGAAACGTAATATTTTACCAAAGGAACAGGAAGGCAAACGACGACGAGACAATAAAACTAAACAAAAACCAATAATGGAAATGAAAACCATGAATGCAAATGACAAAAATAATGAAAACAATATTGAAATAAATAATGAATTACCAGTGATTAAAGACAAAAACAACAGCAATAGCAATAATGAAGCTTTAGAAACCAATGATTTCGATACAATTACAATCAATGATAAATTATCGATATTAATAAAATCCATAAATTATACTAAAACTGATAATGATAAAATAACAAAATATGAAATAATTAATAATACAATAGATTCAATGCTGCCAAATAAAACTACCTCAGAAAATGGCATCATCAATGGGCAAAGTTTTAACACAACTAAGGAAAATTATAAAGAAATTATAGAAACTTTAGCTTCCACAGAAATTCCTAACAGTTCACCAGAACAACAGGACAATGAGTTTGTTATTAATCAGGACTATGATACAAACATCTATTTAGATGAAACATTCTATGATAGTGATTATTATGTAGAAGGAGGTGCCATGGACAGGCCACAAGAAACTGAAACGGAAATAATTATTCAATTAATAAATTCATCACCTAAACCCATAACAACCACCGCTGGCAATCGTTTTGAATCTACAAATAATATTTCTCCTTCACTAACTGCATTCAACGATGATAGTTTAAATTCCTTTAAAACTCTTTTGTCTTTATATTCATCAACAAACTTATCATTATCCACATTATCATCATCATCATCCTCATCAGCAGGTCAGCACACATTCTATACTAATTATGATGTACCTGTGGGTTATTTACGTTGGTTGTGCAAACGTTTGCCCAAAACCAGCACTAATGCCCCACCATTACAAGGTTCATCTGATGATGAAAAGAAAACGGTCAATGAAATTGAATTGAATACAATCACAGGTATTATTCCATTATTCACATTCACATTATTCACCTTATTCACTCCTAATGAAGTCTTATTTTGTTCTAGGATTTTAGATCGAACTTGTTTGAAGTGTTGTTTTGTTGTAGCCAATATAGATTTTTGTGTAATTGTGATGTTTTAAGTGAATTAGTTAAATTAACTAAAACTAAACTAATAAAACTTTGCTCTAGACTAGAGTAAGTTTTTACAGAAAACTTTGCTCTAGACTAGAGTAAGTTTTTACAGAAAACTTTGCTCTAGACTAGAGTAAGTTTTTATAGAAAACTTTGCTCTACACTAGACCAAGTTTTTACAGAAAACTTTGCTCTAGACTAGAGCAAGTTTTTATAGAAAACTTTGCTCTAGACTAGAGCAAGTTTTTACAGAAAACTTTGCTCTAGACTAGAGCAAGTTTTTATAGAAAACTTTGCTCTAGACTAGAGCAAGTTTTTATAGAAAACTTTGCTCTAGACTAGAGCAAGTTTTTATAGAAAACTTTGCTCTAGACTAGAGCAAGTTTTTATAGAAAACTTTGCTCTAGACTAGAGCAAGTTTTTATAGAAAACTTTGCTCTAGACTAGAGCAAGTTTTTATAGAAAACTTTGCTCTAGACTAGAGCAAGTTTTTATAGAAAACTTTGCTCTAGACTAGAGCAAGTTTTTATAGAAAACTTTGCTCTAGACTAGAGCAAGTTTTTATAGAAAACTTTGCTCTAGACTAGAGCAAGTTTTTATAGAAAACTTTGCTCTAGACTAGAGCAAGTTTTTATAGAAAACTTTGCTCTAGACTAGAGCAAGTTTTTATAGAAAACTTTGCTCTAGACTAGAGCAAGTTTTTATAGAAAACTTTGCTCTAGACTAGAGCAAGTTTTTATAGAAAACTTTGCTCTAGACTAGAGCAAGTTTTTATAGAAAACTTTGCTCTAGACTAGAGCAAGTTTTTATAGAAAACTTTCCTCTAGACTAGAGCAAGTTTTTATAGAAAACTTTGCTCTAGACTAGAGCAAGTTTTTATAGAAAACTTTGCTCTAGACTAGAGCAAGTTTTTATAGAAAACTTTGCTCTAGACTAGAGCAAGTTTTTATAGAAAACTTTGCTCTAGACTAGAGCAAGTTTTTATAGAAAACTTTGCTCTAGACTAGAGCAAGTTTTTATAGAAAACTTTGCTCTAGACTAGAGCAAGTTTTTATAGAAAACTTTGCTCTAGACTAGAGCAAGTTTTTATAGAAAACTTTGCTCTAGACTAGAGCAAGTTTTTATAGAAAACTTTGCTCTAGACTAGAGCAAGTTTTTATAGAAAACTTCGCTCTAGACTAGAGCAAGTTTTTATAGAAAACTTCGCTCTAGACTAGAGCAAGTTTTTATAGAAAACTTCGCTCTAGACTAGAGCAAGTTTTTATAGAAAACTTCGCTCTAGACTAGAGCAAGTTTTTATAGAAAACTTCGCTCTAGACTAGAGCAAGTTTTTATAGAAAACTTCGCTCTAGACTAGAGCAAGTTTTTATAGAAAACTTTGCTCTAGACTAGAGCAAGTTTTTATAGAAAACTTTGCTCTAGACTAGAGCAAGTTTTTATAGAAAACTTTGCTCTAGACTAGAACAAGTTTTTATAGAAAACTTTGCTCTAGACTAGAGCAAGTTTTTATAGAAAAGTTTGTTGCTCTAGACTAGAGCAAGATTTTATAGAAAACTTTGCTCTAGACTAGAGCAAGTTTTTATAGAAAACTTTGCTCTAGACTAGAGCAAGTTTTTATAGAAAACTTTGCTCTAGACTAGAGCAAGTTTTTATAGAAAACTATGCTCTAGACTAGAGCAAGTTTTTATAGAAAACTATGCTCTAGACTAGAGTAAGTTTTTATAGAAAAGTTTGCTCTAGACTAGAGCAAGTTTTTATAGAAAACTTCGCTCTAGACTAGAGCAAGTTTTTTTAGAAAACTTCGCTCTAGACTAGAGCAAGTTTTTATAGAAAACTTCGCTCTAGACTAGAGCAAGTTTTTATAGAAAACTTTGCTCTAGACTAGAGCAAGTTTTTATAGAAATTTTGCTTTAGACTAGAGCAAGTTTTTATAGAAAACTTTGCTCTAGACTAGAGCAAGTTTTTATAGAAAACTTTGCTCTAGACTAGAACAAGTTTTTATAGAAAACTTTGCTCTAGACTAGAGCAAGTTTTTATAGAAAAGTTTGCTCTAGACTAGAGCAAGATTTTATAGAAAACTTTGCTCTAGACTAGAGCAAGTTTTTATAGAAAACTTTGCTCTAGACTAGAGCAAGTTTTTATAGAAAACTATGCTCTAGACTAGAGTAAGTTTTTATAGAAAATTATAGCAAGTTTTTGTAGAAAACTTTGCTTTATACTAGAGCAAGCTTTTCTATAAAACTTTGCTATAGATTAGAGCAAGTTTTTCTATAAAACTTTGCTTTAGATTAGCGCAAGGTTTTCTATAATACTTTGCTCTAAACTAGAGCATGTTTTTATAGAATACTTGGCTCTAAATAGAGCAAGTTTTTATAGAATACTTTGCTCTAGACTAGAGCAAATTTTTATAGAATACATTGCTCTAGACTAGAACATGTTTGTATAGAAAACTGTGCTCTAGTCTAGAGCAAAGAAAAGTTTTCTATAAAACTTTGCTTTTTTTTTTTTTTTTTTTTTTGTTAAATAAAAATTTAGCCGTTTTTCACAATATTTATTTAGGCTAATAAATCCTCTAAAATATTTTTGAAAAATATTGCAATTTATTTTATTTTTCCGATTATTTTTCTAAAGGCAATAGTATAGAATTTAGCAATCCCATAGCGCTCGTATTTCTTACATAGATATCGACAAAACACATTAAATTTATTTATAGTTTTTTTTTTTTTTTTTTTTTTTTTTTTGTTAATGTAACTTTTAATAAAAAAAATTCCCAAAGTTAAATGCACAATATGTGCAAAGAAACCTCGAAATGGAAAATGTCACACACAGATATTTTTTAAAGAATACAATTTTTTAGGGGTATTTGTAACTATTTATTTAAGAAAAAAAGCAGAATTGAAAAAAAGTACCAAAGTTTTTAAATCTAAATAACATTTTATTACAAGTGTGTGTGTTTGTGTGAATGGGTTTGAAAGCTGGCGTTATTTGTTAAACTTTTTTTACTTGTTTCTTTTAGGGTTTTGTTTATTTTACTGAGTTTCTTTAGTTTGTTTTTATTTTATTTTGCTTTTTTTTTATTTCTTCCGTTGTGGTTTTTAGGAGTCTTCGCTTAGGTCTTAAGCGTTTGACTTAAGGATATTTTATATTGGGGATTCTGATGTTTAAAACATGACTTGTGTTGGTTTGTCATTTAAGCGCCTACATATATGCTTTATATTTTCTTTTTACTTATGTGCTGTTTTGGCAATAAAATATACATTAATTTTACATTTGTTCACCATCAACTTTATAAAGTGTTTGTTGTTTCTTTTTTTATTCTCCTCTGTCACTCTTTCTCTGTTTCTCATTTGTGTGCTTTTGGCTTTGACACTTTCTATGTGTTTGCACAATGTGAAATGAAAACGGAAGCTAAATGGTTTTTTTATGCCACAACTTTTATAAGGGCAAAGTTTTCAGTTTTTTATTTCTTTCTTTATTTATATATGTATTTTTACCATGACGCGCGAAAAGAGTTAAGTGTTGGTATTTATGTTCAAGTGTATACATTGAATTGAATTTTCTATTTATTTATATATTTTTAACTGCTGTTGCTGCTATTTTGCAACCCCCCCTCCCACTACTCCTCATCACTTCCTGTCTTTTTACTGTTGTTTATTTAAAGTGTAGTTATACTGCTC
Source organism: Lucilia sericata (assembly GCF_015586225.1). Taxonomy (NCBI): domain Eukaryota; kingdom Metazoa; phylum Arthropoda; class Insecta; order Diptera; family Calliphoridae; genus Lucilia; species Lucilia sericata. The sequence continues at coordinate 333,436 of NW_023994253.1, forward strand.
TTAGCCTTAAAGTATACTACAGATTTTTATTTGTAAATTTTTATTTATTTATACACAATTCTCAAGTATGAGCTTCTTTTTTTCAACATTTTTTTTTTAACTTATACTCATCTACATTTTTATTTATATTTTCGTTTATATGCATAAATATATATTATTTTTTCTATATATTTTTGCCCTTAAAAACTGTATTTGTTATATTTTGTTATTAGTTATCGATATGGTTTCATGGTTTGTTTTGTTATTTTTGCTAAAGTAAATTTATTGTGACATTTTTGTGGTCGAATAAATATGTGATTGAAAGAGTTTTTCATTTTAATGCATATATTGCTGTTTATAAAAAATATATTACCATTATTTTTCGTATTTCATAAATAATAATCATAAAAACTTATAGGAGCCAATTTATATGCGCTTTTTTAGCACAAAATAAAAATATTATATATTCGTTTTTATAAGGTTTGATTTTAATTTTCTATGAAAAAAATTCTTGGTTTTATATAATGAATTTAAATGGTTGTTGTTCTTTTTTATATTATTAACGTATATTGTCTACATTAATATGAACGATTGAAACAAATTATCGTTAAAAAGTTTCATAATTAAAGCTCTACCATTATGGATTATTTCGCTTTAGATCACAGAAAGTATTTATAGAAAACTTTGCTCTAGACATAAGCAAATTTTTATAGAAAAGTTCGCTCTTGAGAAGAGCAAGTTTTTATAGAAAACTTTGCTCTAGACTTTTATGAAAACCTTTGCTCTAGACTAAAACAAGTTTTTACAGAAAATTTTGCTCAAGTCTAAAGCAAACTTTTATAGAAAACTTTTCTCTAGACTAGAGCAAGTTTTTATAGTTTTCAATAAATAGTCTAGAGGGTTGTTTTTTAAGAAAACTTTGCTCTAGACTAGAAAGCAAACTTTGCTCTAGATTAGAGCTTTGTTTTTATAGAAAACTTTGCTCTAGACTAGAGCAAACTTTTATAGAGAACTTTGCTCTAGACTAGAGCAAACTTTTATAGAGAACTTTGCTCTAAACTAGAGCAAACTTTTATAGAGAACTTTGCTCTAGACTATAGCAAACTTTTATAGAAAACTTTGCTCTAAATTAGAGCAAGTTTTAATAGAAAACTTTGCATTAGACTAGATCAAACTTTTATAGAAAACTTTGCTCTAAACTAGAGCAAACTTTTATAGAAAGTTTTAATAGAAAACTTTGCTCTAGACTAGAGCAAGTATTTATAGAAAACTGTGCAAGTTTTTATAGAAACTTTACTCTAGACTAGAGCAAGTTTTTATAGAAAACTTTGCTCTAAACTAGATCAAGTTTTAATAGAAAACTTTTCATTAGACTAGATCAAACTTCTATAGAAAACTTTCATTAGACTAGAGCAAGTTTTATTGAAAACTTTGCTCTAGACTAGAGCAAGTTTTTATAGAAAACTTTGCATTAGACTAGATCAAACTTTTATAGAAAACTTTGCTCTAGACTAGAGCAAACTTTTATAGAGAACTTTGCTCTAGACTTAAGCAAACTTTTATAGAAAACTTTGTTCTAAATTAGAGCAAGTTTTAATAGAAAACTTTGCTCTAAACTAGAGCAAGTTTTAATAAGAAACTTTGCATTAGACTAGATCACACTTTTATAGAAAACTTTGCTCTAAACTAGAGCAAACTTTTAGAGAAAACTTTGCTCTAGACTAGAGCAAGTTTTTATATAAAACTTTTCTCTAGACTAGAGCAAGTTTTTATATAAAACTTTGCTCAAGACTAGAGCAAATTTTTATAGAAAAGTTTGTTCTAGGCTAGAACAAGTTTCTATGGAAAACTCTGCTCTAGACTAGAGCAAAGTTTGTTCTAGACTAGAACAAGTTTCTATAGAAAACTTTGCTCTAGACTAGAGCAAGTTTTTATAGAAAACTTTGCTCTTAACTAGAGCAAACTTTTAAAGAAAGTTTTTATAGAAAAGTTTGCTCTAAACTAGAGCAAATTTTTAAAGAAAACTTTTCTTTGTTTTAGAGCAAAGTTTTCTAGAAAATTTTTATTTGGTGTAGAGCAAGTTTTTGAACAAAACTTAGTTTAGTGTCTCAACTTTTTCTTAAAAAACTTTCTGCCTTATGAAATTCTTAAAGCAAAAGTTGCTTTAAACAATTTGCACATATAAATCTCTTGTTATTGGCTTTATATTGTAACAAAAGTTTTTTATATAATAAAAATTATCATCATGTTGCTACTGTTGCAGCAATGAAACCATCAAAAAATCGTGCATCAATTTGAAGTTATACAAATTAAATTTTGTATAAAAATATAAAAAAAAATTAAACATGCACATCGTAAAATGTGAAAGTATAAAGAGAAAAAAAGAACAGAATTCAAGCTTAATTTGACTATTTCCTTCCGTTTCCGTTTTCAGCAGTGTATACTCGGACACATACTAATGGAGCGAATAAGAGAAATATGGCTTACAGTAGTGTGTAAGAAAAAAGGGAAGGGAGAGGTTTCTTTTCAAATTTAAAGTAATTTCAAAAATTTGTTTTTTATTAAGATTTACAAATATTAAATTTTTTTTAATATAAATTATATTTTTGGAAATTTTCCTAAAGGTTTACATTTTTTGTAATTTTTTTTTGTTCCTCACTGTTATAGTGCAAACATATTTAAATATGTCCTCAACAACAAATTAAATTTAAGAATAAAAGTTAAAATTTTTCAACCAAAAAAGTATGCTACAGGAAAAAAAAATAACGCCTTGATGTATATAACACAATTACATTAAAATGTATAACGTATGATAACCACAAAGTGTAATTGAATTTAAACACGAAAAAAAAAAAAAAAACACACACACAAAACTAAAATTTAATTTAAAGTAAAAACATTACAAAAAGTTTAAAAATTAAAAAAAAAATTTTAAATAATTCTGGGAAATGTTTAACTAAACGTTGACTTTACAACAAAATATGATAAAAAAAAACTCAATCAATTTTCAATTAAAAAAAATAAATTTTATCTCTCTACTATTAACTAAAACCTCATGTGATGATGGTCTATATATGGTTATTGAGTTGTCATAGTTAATTGATTTCTAAGAACTCTTTTTATCTTTCTCTCACCCTCTTTACCCTTAATACTCAGATATGCAGCATACTTTTAGGTGCAAAAAAAAACCTTGTTATATGATGAAGTACCCCTTAAAAAATAATGTCATCAATTCAACAGTTTAGCAGTATATATGGAAAGCAAAAAAAATCCATCATTTACTTTCACTTCCACTCTATAAACAATTTTTATATACATATAGACTAATAGGTAAAACGAAAATTTCTCCCTCTCATGTTTAGTTTTTAGTATGAAGTATAATTTTATCCACAATTTGATGATAATTATGACATTTTATGGTGGTGGGCGAGGAGGTTATTTAAGCTATATCCATCACTATCAAGGAGCAAAAAAAAATTGTATTGGAGTGCTAACATACATACATTCATAATGTTGTAAATGATGAAGGCGACGATGATTGATGTGTTAAGTTGAAATTGCAAAAAAAGTAATACATAGCCTACTTTTAGGTAAGGGTTTTTTTAAACAAAATTAAACAAATGTTGTAAAGTTTTTTGTTAAATTGATAAATAATAAAATGTTTTATACAAACTAAATGGGGCGTTTAGGTAAAACTAATCAAGCTTGACACCTACAATAAAGAAATTTAATTTGTTAGAAAAAATCTTACTAAAAATAATTTGTAAAATCTATACATTCAATGAGTTGTTGTGCAATAAGTTTTCTTTTTTAAATACAATTCTGATAAAATATAATTTAAAGTCTACTTTAAGGCTTGCTATAATTAAAAAAAAAAACACAAATAAAATACACTTTAAGAAGAAATTAAAAATCAATATAAAATTTAATATTTGTGCATTAAAAATCAAACTGCAGTTTACATAAAAATTTGCTTTCAACACATATTACTGCTCAAATTTTTCTCCTCCCGCTGTTTCCCAATAGCTTTAATTTTCCCATTAAAGTTAAACTGCTACAGGTCAGATTACAGAGTTTTCATTTAAATTTTTTGGATTATTACTACCTTGGTTGTTGTAAAATATCAGCGTATGTAATTAAAAGTTTTACTTGCAATATGTTTTTTGTAAACAGATGCATTTCAATCTGTCGTCAATAACCCTTTAAGGCATAAGGACAATTTTTAAATAAAAGCTTATTCTATAGCAGTGAAAGCTTTTCTAGAAAGTAGTTCAAGTTAAGTTAAGTTCTAGTTCTGTTCTAGTTCTGTTCTAGTTCTGTTCTAGTTCTGTTCTAGTTCTGTTCTAGTTCTGTTCTAGCTCTGTTCTAGTTCTGGTCTAGTTCTGGTCTAGTTCTGGTCTAGTTCTGGTCTAGTTCTGTTCTAGTTCTGTTCTAGTTCAGTTCTGGTTCAGTTCTAGTTCAGTTCTAGTTCAGTTCTAGTTCAGTTCTAGTTCTGGTCTAGTTCTGTTCTAGTTCAGTTCTGGTTCAGTTCTAGTTCAGTTCTTGTTCAGTTCTAGTTTGGTTCTAATTCAGTTCTAGTTCAGTTCTAGTTCAGTTCTAGTTCAGTTCTAGTTCAGTTCTAGTTCAGTTCTAGTTCAGTTCTAGTTCAGTTCTAGTTCAGTTCTAGTTCAGTTCTAGTTCAGTTCTAGTTCAGTTCTAGTTCAGTTCTAGTTCAGTTCTAGTTCAGTTCTAGTTCAGTTCTAGTTCAGTTCTAGTTCAGTTCTAGTTCAGTTCTAGTTCAGTTCTAGTTCAGTTCTAGTTCAGTTCTAGATCAGTTCTAGTTCAGTTCTAGTTCAGTTCTAGTTCAGTTCTAGTTCAGTTCTAGTTCAGTTCTAGTTCAGTTCTAGTTCAGTTCTAGTTCAGTTCTAGTTCAGTTCTAGTTCAGTTCTAGTTCAGTTCTAGTTCAGTTCTAGTTCAGTTCTAGTCAGTTCTAGTTCAGTTCTAGTTCAGTTCTAGTTCAGTTCTAGTCAGTTCTAGTTCAGTTCTAGTTCAGTTCTAGTTCAGTTCTAGTTCAGTTCTAGTTCAGTTCTAGTTCAGTTCTAGTCAGTCTAGTTCAGTTCTAGTTCAGTTCTAGTTCAGTTCTAGTTCAGTTCTAGTTCAGTTCTAGTTCAGTTCTAGTTCAGTTCTAGTTCAGTTCTAGTTCAGTTCTAGTTCAGTTCTAGTTCAGTTCTAGTTCAGTTCTAGTTCAGTTCTAGTTCAGTTCTAGTTCAGTTCTAGTTCAGTTCTAGTTCAGTTCTAGTTCAGTTCTAGTTCAGTTCTAGTTCAGTTCTAGTTCAGTTCTAGTTCAGTTCTAGTTCAGTTCTAGTTCAGTTCTAGTTCAGTTCTAGTTCAGTTCTAGTTCAGTTCTAGTTCAGTTCTAGTTCAGTTCTAGTTCAGTTCTAGTTCAGTTCGTTCAGTTCTAGTTCAGTTCTAGTTCAGTTCTAGTTCAGTTCTAGTTCAGTTCTAGTTCAGTTCTAGTTCAGTTCTAGTTCAGTTCTAGTTCAGTTCTAGTTCAGTTCTAGTTCAGTTCTAGTTCAGTTCTAGTTCAGTTCTAGTTCAGTTCTAGTTCAGTTCTAGTTCAGTTCTAGTTCAGTTCTAGTTCAGTTCTAGTTCAGTTCTAGTTCAGTTCTAGTTCAGTTCTAGTTCAGTTCTAGTTCAGTTCTAGTTCAGTTCTAGTTCAGTTCTAGTTCAGTTCTAGTTCAGTTCTAGTTCAGTTCTAGTTCAGTTCTAGTTCAGTTCTAGTTCAGTTCTAGTTCAGTTCTAGTTCAGTTCTAGTTCAGTTCTAGTTAGTTCTAGTTAGTTCTAGTTCTGTTCTAGTTCTAGTTCTAGTTCTAGTTACTGTTCTAGTTCTGTTCTAGTTCTGTTCTAGTTCTGTTCTAGTTCTGTTCTAGTTCTGTTCTAGTTCTGTTCTAGTTCTGTTCTAGTTCTGTTCTAGTTCTGTTCTAGTTCTGTTCTAGTTCTGTTCTAGTTCTGTTCTAGTTCTGTTCTAGTTCTGTTCTAGTTCTGTTCTAGTTCTGTTCTAGTTCTATTCTAGTTCTGTTCTAGTTCTGTTCTAGTTCTGTTCTAGTTCTGTTCTAGTTCTGTTCTAGTTCTGTTCTAGTTCTGTTCTAGTTCTAGTTCTGTTCTAGTTCTAGTTCAGTTCTAGTTCAGTTCTAGTTCAGTTCTAGTTCAGTTCTAGTTCAGTTCTAGTTCAGTTCTAGTTCTGTTCTAGTTCTGTTCTAGTTCTGTTCTAGTTCTGTTCTAGTTCTGTTCTAGTTCTGTTCTAGTTCTGTTCTAGTTCTGTTCTAGTTCTGTTCTAGTTCTGTTCTAGTTCTGTTCTAGTTCTGTTCTAGTTCTGTTCTAGTTCTGTTCTAGTTCTGTTCTAGTTCTGTTCTAGTTCTGTTCTAGTTCTGTTCTAGTTCTGTTCTAGTTCTGTTCTAGTTCTGTTCTAGTTCTGTTCTAGTTCTGTTCTAGTTCTGTTCTAGTTCTGTTCTAGTTCTGTTCTAGTTCTGTTCTAGTTCTGTTCTAGTTCTGTTTTAGTTCTGTTCTAGTTCTGTTCTAGTTCTGTTCTAGTTCTGTTCTAGTTCTGTTCTAGTTCTGTTCTAGTTCTGTTCTAGTTCTGTTCTAGTTCTAGTTCTGTTCTAGTTCTGTTCTAGTTCTAGTTCTGTTCTAGTTCTGTACTAGTTCTGTTCTAGTGCTGTTCTAGTGCTGTTCTAGTTCTGTTCTAGTTCTTTTCTAGTTCTGTTCTAGTTCTGTTCTAGTTCTGTTCTAGTTCTGTTCTAGTTCTATTCTAGTTCTGTTCTAGTTCTTTTCTAGTTCTGTTCTAGTCCTGTTCTAGTTCTGTTCTAGTTCTGGTCTAGTTCTGTTCTAGTTCTGTTCTAGTTCTGTTCTAGTTCTATTCTAGTTCTGATCTAGTTCTGTTCTAGTTCTGTTCTAGTTTTGTTCAAGTTTTTTTTCTAGTTCTAGTTCAATTCTTGTTAAACGAACTCATCTAGAGGAAATTTTTACCGAAAAACTTGTGCTAGTGTAGAACAAAATTTTATTGTGTTTCTCAGTGTCTCTTCTTAAAAGCAACAAGCTTTTCTGGAAAAGCTTATGAGCTAAATTTTCTGCAAAAATGTTCTTTACTTTTTATATTATCTTTAGCTTACTGGAAGTACTTATTACTTTTAAAATTAATAGTCTACTTTAAGGTGCTTTTAAAGGATTAAATTTCTGACATATGCCATACAACAATGTAAATTATAAACATTAAAAATATCCTGAAAAATAACCCCAAACAGAAACATGATGCAGCACTCTATCTTTCATCTACTCTATGTTGTATTACAGCAAAAACATATAAAAAACATTAAACAAAATTACATAGACTTATGTATATAAATTCACACATACACACAATGACACATAAATACTCTCACACTTACACAGAGAGACAATAATAATAATAAAAACATTTTTATGCACTATTATTTATAAAAAGTTTTTCTCATTTTTTCCAAGCAATTATTGCAGAAAAAAGAGGAAAAATGAGCAAAACGTATCAAAAATATAAAAAAAAAACCCGAACTGAAACCATCAGATGCATATGTATGTATAAATACATGTTTGGATGTATCTGTTGGGAATACATTTATACATTATTTTATTTTATATGTAGTCCTGCAGTTCTGAACTCCTCCTTCTGGGAATAACGCTAGTATTTCTAAAAAAAGAGTAAAAATGTATACTGTCTAGTTTACGCAGTGTCAATAAAGAGGCGAGGAACTTTCTCTCTGTAAGAAGTACAAAATTGTGATTAAAAAATATATCTATTCTACTCAACCAAAAAAATAAACCCCTGAAAAGAACTACTGGGGTGTTTGTTTGAGAATTATGGCAAATTTGCTGGGTTGTTGTTATTTGTTTATTTATTATTTTTTTTTTTTTTTTTTTTTTTTTTTTTTTTGTAAAAGTATCAGTATGGATGCTATATATTGAAAAACTTTGTTTTTAAATATGTAAGCAATTTAGCACTCACACACACACGAACTCACATAAATTTTGACACTTGACTGCAATGGATTCGAATAAAATAAAAAACAATGCTGTCATTAAAATAATCACACGCTATAACGAAACTTAAAGTAGACTACAACAGAAATTATGAAAAAGTAATAATGCCAGAATAAAATAGGTTTGGAAATTTTTTATTTAAAATATTTATTACGTTTTACTATTTATAATTTCTGTCTTAATATGTAGTATCTTACTAATAGTTTGTCAAACTTTAACTACCTTTTGTTTGAGCTAATGTTATTTAAGTTTTAGTATTTTACATTATTTTCAGCAATTATTTTGATTCAAAACCATTGACCAAATGATAGATTACAGTATATATATTTCTAGTATTTTTGCAACGAATATTGTGGGCAATTAACTAACAATACTGACACTTTATAAGAACTTCGAACTGAACTAAAATGGAACTAGAATCGAACTAAAATTGAACTACACCTGAACTACAACTGAACTACAACTGAGCTACAACTGAACTACACCTGAGCTACAACTGAACTAGAACTGAATTAACTAAGAACTTCGAACTAACTAAAATGGAACTAGAATCAAACTAAAACTGAACTAGAACTGAACTAGAACCGAACTAGAACTGAACTAGAATCAAACTAGAATCAAACTAGAACTGAACTAGAACTGAACTAGAATTGAACTAGAACTAAACTAGAATCAAACTAGAACTGAACTAGAATTGAACTAGAACTGAACTAGAACTGAACTAGAACTGAACTAGAATTGAACTAGAACTGACTAGAACTGAACTAGAACTGAACTAGAACTGAACTAGAACTGAACTAGAACTGAACTAGAACTGAACTAGAACTGAACTAGAACTGAACTAGAACTGAACTAGAACTGAACTAGAACTGAACTAGAACTGAACTACTGAACTAGAACTGAACTAGAACTGAACTAGAACTGAACTAGAACTGAACTAGAACTGAACTAGAACTGAACTAGAACTGAACTAGAACTGAACTAGAACTGAACTAGAACTGAACTAGAACTGAACTAGAACTGAACTAGAACTGAACTAGAACTAAACTAGAACTGAACTAGAACTGAACTAGAACTGAACTAGAACTGAACTAGAACTGAACTAGAACTGAACTAGAACTGAACTAGAACTGAACTAGAACTGAACTAGAACTGAACTAGAACTGAACTGGAACTGAACTAGTACTGAACTAGAACTGAACTAGAACTGAACTGGAACTGAATTAGAACTGAATTAGAACTGAATTAGAACTGAATTAGAACTGAATTAGAACTGAACTAGAACTGAACTAGAACTGAACTAGAACTGAACTAGAACTGAACTAGAACTGAACTAGAACTGAACTAGAACTGAACTAGAACTAAACTAGAACTGAACTAGAACTGAACTAGAACTAAACAAGAACTGAACTAGATTAGAACTACTACTAGAACATTTTGCTATCAAGCTCATGATTAAATACAATTGTATTTAAATGTTTTTCTACAATTTGTATTCTGCTGGTTTATTGTTTATAAAATTATAATGAACATTTTTATAAGTTTCCTATGGCTTTTTAATGTGTGAGGAGTGTTATTTCTAAATAAAAATAAAATCTTCAAACTGACCAGAACTGAAATAAAAAACACAAACCAAATTGTATAAATTTATTTTGTTTTCTCTTGTTTTGTGGCTTTTCATATACAATTGTGGCTTTTCTGTCGGTCTATTTAAGTATATGAAGGGGATACGATTTTTAACCTTTAAAGGAGAACAAGTAAACAAATTCTATGGAATTTTAATACTGATCAAGATCTGAGTAGAATTTCAATGGAAATTTCGAAAGATTTGCTCGCTATAGTTGAAAATAGTTAGTTTCATATTAGAAATAAGTAAGTTTTTTAGGAAGTTTAAAAACTTTTGATGAAGAATATCTTAAAGGGTTAAGTTTAACTACAATATGTGGTATGTAATAAATTTTTAATGTTGTTGGTATTGTGTACAAAAAGTAGCAAGAAAATATATTAAAAATTCGTAAATGTAGTTTTGGTTTTATATTGTTTTCGCTTATTATATTATAAAACTGTATGTAGAATTTTTAACTTCGCAATGATACTAAACATAAAATATTCCTTAATTTTCCTTGAAAATGTTATTAATTTAAAACAGTAATTTAATTATTGAAACCACAATATAACATTATAATCAACTTCTTTTATAAAATATATTAACTAACTACTTAAAGCAAATTTTCAAAAATGTTCAGAAATTTTATAAAAAAAAAAAAAAGAATTTATAACATTTTGTTTAAGTTGTTGTTAAATTTGCAACATATTGCAAAAGCCTTTAAGTAGACTACATAATAGGTGATTGTGTGTGTGTGTGTGTTTTAATGATATATACTTGTCATATTATTAACACTTCATTGATTTTATTATATACATTATAAATTTATAGGTAATTTTTAATAACACCATTAATTGAGTGATTAAATCATTTTTGTTTGTTGAAATTTACAAAAAAAATATAAGGTGTTATGTTTATGTTCAATTATTTGCACCTGTTTGATCAGAGTTTTGAAGTGATTAATTCAATTGGGGTTCACTGCACAAACATTTGTATTAAAAATCCTAAAAGTATGCTACAAGTATGTTCACTTTACATTAATGTTGTTTTACACAGCAAAGTTTTTTATAAAAACTTGCTCTAGTCTAGAGCAAAGTTTTATAGAACAACTTGCTCTAGTATAGAGCAAATTTTCTATAAAAACTTCCTCTAATCTTTTTAGAAAACCTTGCTCTAGTCTAGAGCAAAGTTTAATAGAAAAACTTGATCTAGTCTAGAGCAAAGTTTTCTTTAAAAACTTGCTCTAAACTAGAGCAAAGTTTAATAGAAAAACTTGATCTAGTCTAGAGCACAGTTTTCTATAAAAACTTGCTTTAGTCTATAGCAAAGTTTAATAGAAAAACTTGATCAAGTCTAGTGCAGTTTTCTTCAAAAATTTGCTCTAGTCTAGAGCAAAGTTTTATAGAAAAACTTGGTCTAGTCTAGAGCAAAGTTTTATAGAAAAACTTGCTCTAGTCTAGAGCAAAGTTTTATAGAAAAACTTGCTCTAGTCTAGAGCAAAGTTTTATAGAAAAACTTGCTCTAGTCTAGAGCAAAGTTTTATAGAAAAACTTGCTCTAGTCTAGAGCAAAGTTTTATAGAAAAACTTGCTCTAGTCTAGAGCAAAGTTTTATAGAAAAACTTGCTCTAGTCTAGAGCAAAGTTCTATAGAAAAACTTACTCTAGTCTAGAGCAAAGTTTTATAGAAAAACTTGATCTAGTCTAGAGCAAAGTTCTATAGAAAAACTTGCTCTAGTCTAGAGCAAAGTTTTATAGAAAAACTTGCTCTAGTCTAGAGCAAAGTTTTATAGAAAAACTTGCTCTAGTCTACAGCAAAGTTTTATAGAAAAACTTGCTCTAGTCTAGAGCAAAGTTTTATAGAAAAACTTGCTCTAGTCTAGAGCAAAGTTTTATAGAAAAACTTGCTCTAGTCTAGAGCAAAGTTTTATAGAAAAACTTACTCTAGTCTAGAGCAAAGTTTTCTTCAAAAATTTGCTCTAGTCTAGAGCAAAGTTTTATAGAAAAACTTGCTCTAGTCTAGAGCAAAGTTTTGTAGAAAAACTTGCTCTAGTCTAGAGCAAAGTTTTATAGAAAAACTTGCCCTAGTCTAGAGCAAAGTTTTATAAAAAAAAAACTTGCTCTAGTCTAGAGCAAAGTTTTATAGAAAAACTTGCTCTAGTCCAGAGCAAAGTTTTATAGAAAAACTTGATCTAGTCTAGAGCAAAGTTCTATAGAAAAACTTGCTCTAGTCTAGAGCAAAGTTTTATAGAAAAACTTGCTCTAGTCTATAGCAAAGTTTTATAGAAAAACTTGCTCTAGTCTAGAGCAAAGTTTTATAGAAAAACTTGCTCGAGTCTAGAGCAAAGTTTTATAGAAAAACTTACTCTAGTCTAGAGCAAAGTTTTATAGAAAAACTTGCTCAAGTCTAGTGCAAAGTTTTCTTCAAAAATTTGCTCTAGTCTAGAGCAAAGTTTTATAGAAAAACTTGCTCTAGTCTAGAGCAAAGTTTTGTAGAAAAACTTGCTCCACTCTAGAGCAAAAATTTTATAGAAAAACTTGCTCTAGTCTAGAGCAAAGTTTTATAGAAAAACTTGCTCTAGTTTAGAGCAAAGATTTATAGAAAAGCTTGCTCTAGTCTAGAGCAAAGTTTTATAGAAAAACTTGCTCTAGTCTAGAGCAAAGTTTTATAGAAAAACTTGCTCTAGTCTAGAGAAAAGTTTTATAGAAAAACTTGCTTTAGTTTTAAGTAAAGTTTTATAGAAAAAACTCTTGTGTAGAGTAGTGTATTCTTTAATAGGTTATCGTAGACTAGAGCAAATTGATATGATGCTGATTCCTTAAAATAGCAACATTTAGTAGATTTACCTAATAAGTAAGTGAAATAAAAACGCTATTTGAAATTAAAATTACTAAAGGCTTATTGAATAATTTAAGTATATTTAATTTTCAAATGCATTTAAATTTTAAACAATTACTTAATTACCTAAATTTTTTTAAACAAAAGCAATTCATATTATTTTGCAATAATTATTAATTTAATTTACATTAATATTAAGCAAAAAATATTCCTAAAATATTAGCAAATAATACCTTTAGATATTTATTTGACATTACTATAGAAAATGTTCAATATCATAATATATGCTTTGTAGAGATTTTACTACAAAAATATATATATACTTAATCTCTGATAAAAAAAAAAATAAAATCAAAACAACTAAATTTTAGTTAAAATGACAGAAATTTACAAAACATTTACCAAACTGATATTAAATATAACAACAATAACATAATATTATTAAAAAATAATGCTTAAACAACAATATGCCAGTAAATCCTCCTAAAAGTGTGCTATAAAAGTTTAAACAGAATACATCAAATAGGATTAAATGTACGTGAGTGTGTATGTGTATGTATGTGTTACATTCTACACTACCAATATATAATATTTTAAAATATACAAAATCTATGGACTTAAGAAGAGTAATTGTTTTGCTGCTAACAACAAAAAAAGTAAAATAAAATTAAATTTGTCAATAAATCCTCTTAAAAGTATTCCACAAAAAACAAAAACTGCAACTAACAATAAATTGATTAAAATTTTTAGGAATTTTTAAAGTTTTTTTACATCAGACCAAAAGTAAAGCCTATATTAAGGCTAAATTTAATGTTAAATTTAAAAGTTTTACTTTAGGCAACTACAGTTGGTTGAACTTAAATATTGGAAAAAAATTCAACATTCTTTGTTTAAATTTCTCCCCTTTCCCCAAAAAAACACACAAATTCTTTTGCAAATATCGACAAGTATTTAAAGAAACGTTAAAATATAAATTGAAGAGGCCAAAAGACAACACACACGTCTTAAGTTTAAAAAAATTCTAATTTTCAAAATATTTCTTAACGCATATTTTCACAAAAACATTACCGACACATCTTCAGTTAAGTACACACAAATAAACAAGAACACATACACACACTTATACAGAGATAAACATGTCGACACCTTTACTTACACATTTCCCCGCAATTTAACGTAGACTCAATGTATCCCTTTGGTCGACTTGAATTTTTATAAATTTTATTCCTTGGACACGATTAGTACTCTTTATAAAGCTGTATGGACAATCGACACTTTTGCGTCTCTAGGTAATTTTGTGGATAAAATTTTGCCATATTAGTGATGGAAACATTTACAACCGCAATCGAAGTAAAATGTAATAAGTAATGGAACTTTCTTTGAGAATAGAAGTATAAATATCTAGTCACATGGGACAATAAACCCGAACTGCAGGATTTCACATACACTTTCATGTATTTCATTTACAAACAAATAAATCGGTTTTCCTTTTTCTTGTTTGTAGGTATGAACATGTGTCTATTTGTTTTTACTTCTTTTTGCAGAACAAACATGATTTGAAGGTTGATGTTTAACATTCGTTTACAACAGTTCTGTAAAAGAAAAATTTATCAAATTTTAGAATATTAAAATAACAGAGCATTTGCTTATAGAAAATATCTTTATTTTTAAAAAGAGAAAGTCTTTCCTTAATATTTTTTCTTATACAAAATTGGTATAAAATTTTCCTTAAAAATAGAGAAGATTTTTTTTATAGAAATTTAAAGAAAAGATTTTCTAGTAAAAAAAACTTTAGTTAGTTAGTTAGTTAGTTAGTTAGTTAGTTAGTTAGTTAGTTAGTTAGTTAGTTAGTTAGTTAGTTAGTTAGTTAGTTAGTTAGTTAGTTAGTTAGTTAGTTAGTTAGTTAGTTAGTTAGTTAGTTAGTTAGTTAGTTAGTTAGTTAGTTAGTTAGTTAGTTAGTTAGTTAGTTAGTTAGTTAGTTAGTTAGTTAGTTAGTTAGTTAGTTTAGTTAGTTAGTTAGTTAGTTAGTTAGTTAGTTAGTAGTAGTTAGTTAGTTAGTTAGTTAGTTAGTTAGTTAGTTAGAAAGGAAGGAGGATGTACATATATACATCGAATCCAAAGAAATACACCTAAGCCTCTATCGGACCTCCGGCCTACTCCCTAATACAAGGAACATTAAAAAATAGCTTTCTATAGATACAACTCCTTTAAATATTTTCCTTTATAGTTTTTTTGCATTATTTGTATTACACTCCTCGACTTAAGAGATGCGTTTGTGATGATTTCTTGTGAAGTGTAAGGAAATGGATTTTTTTTTTCGTTTAACAATCTCTTATACATATTATCTTTTATTCTGAGTTTCTATATAGGAGTTTACCCTCTTTTAAGTTGAATTTTAACCCTCCCGGCAAAATAGTGTTTGTAGGTATATTTCTGCGTGTGTGTGTGTGTCTTAACTCCAAAGGAAAACATTTAATATAAAGTGTATGTATGTATGAATGGCTGTGTGTTTTTTTAAGAGTGTGTTGATCTCCTTAAGGCTGTAAAAATGGTAATAAATTAAAAGTTTATATATGTATGATATACAAGCGAATGTACGTTTCACTAAGAGAGAGCGACAAGTTTTTTTCTTTTATTTTTATACGTTTTAATATAATGTACCAGTTTTTCGTTTTTTTTCTATCTGTTTTATATGCATTTTTTTAAAAACAACTTGAATATACCAATCAATAACAGGAAGTTAAGTAGATGGATATAAAATTGAAAAGCCATTGATTTAATATTGGAGTTATCTGTTGTGTATGTTTGCTTTTTGCTGACTTTATTATAGCTTAAAAGGAAATAGATGAAAAATTTATTTTAAATCTTAAAAGCAATTTTAAAATCATCAAAGATATTTAAGGATGGGGGTTAATAAAAAATTAAGTTTATAGTTTTTTATAT
Organism: Lucilia sericata; assembly: GCF_015586225.1. Lineage (NCBI taxonomy): Eukaryota > Metazoa > Arthropoda > Insecta > Diptera > Calliphoridae > Lucilia > Lucilia sericata. The sequence continues at coordinate 348,852 of NW_023994253.1, forward strand.
AAAAACATTTCTAAAGCTTGTTATAAAATATATGGTTTACTTTATTTTTAGCTTCCGCTGCTTCTCTTTTGTATAATTGAATTAATTTCCTTAAAATTTTGTGTTAAACCTCAACTTCTTAATTTATTTAATGTTTAAAACATAAAATCTAAAAAATCTGTTTAATGTCTAGATTTAAAGCTGTAAAACAGTAAACAAAAAAAAAACAGGTTATTATTTAAAATAAAAAGGAAGTTAACATAACCTCAACATGAAAAACTCATAAACGGAAGTGATAAACATACACACACATACATATACACCAATGCAAAACCTTAAACCAACTCGAATTAAAAGTTTTACTAAATAAAATTTAGATAACCAGTAGTAAAGGCAAAATGAGTTAATTTCTGAAATATGTTTAAAGATAAAATATTTAACTTTACTAATTAAGGGAGTTTTTTCCTTTTTTTCTCAAATATTAACTTGTTTTTATACCCTTTTTAAGCAAAACTGACCATTAATAAAACATGTTTTTTTTTTCATGCCTCAAATCTTTTGGTAAAGAATGAGAAAAAAAATCTTTCTATTAAGTCTATTAAATAATATTACAACTTAATTTCATTTTATATACAACAAAATGTTTCAGTTTTATAAATTCTATTATAAAATGAAAAAACTACGGTACCAGTCAGAGTCATAGTAGTTGTATACATGAGCAATCATAAATTTTAAACATACTTTAGGGGGTTTGTTATGTAATATTTTTAAAGTTTCTTTGAAAAAAGGAAACATTGTACAAAACCCAGTGAAAAATTAGGAATTAATTAAGCTGTCCATATCATTAGGATGTAATATAAGCTATTTAAGGTTAGTAATTGAATTTGTTTTTATTTTCTAAGTCTAATATTTGGGTCTCACCCCCTAAGGGTTTTATTAGGCTTTTCATATTTTGACCTTATTTTTAGCATATTTCCTTTTTACGTTATTTTCATTTGATTTTTTTATTTCCCTTAAAATGTTTTGCTGGGTTTTTTTCACTCCTGTTTTGAGTTAAATATGAGAGGGTCTTTAAAATGTAATTTGTATAATTTACAACAACAACAAAAATTATTTAATTAAACTAATAGAAAATATGAAGAAAAACAAGAACCCTTTTTTTGTTGTCTATAATAAAATAAACATAAATTTTATATAAAATGTATGCATACAAAGGGAAGTATACATTTCGGTGGAATTTTAAATGAATACTGTAAACAGTTTAAAATGAATTTAATTAATATAATTAAGAGATATAATAAGAACCAAATAAAACATAAACTGGACAACATAGACCAGGCTATGAAGTACACTATGGACTGGACTAGGATATGGACTAAGACATTGACTAGAATAAAGACTAAAGTATAGAATAGAATATGGAATATAGACTAGACTACACTATGGACTAGACTATAGACAAGACAATAGAGTAGACTATAGACTAGACTATAGACTAGACTATAGAGTAGATTATAGACTAGACTATAGAGTAGACTATAGACTAGACTAGACTAGACTATAGACTAGACTATAGACTAGACTATAGACTAGACTATAGACTACACTATAGACTAGACTAGACTATAGACTAGACTAGACTAGACTATAGACTAGACTATAGACTAGACTATAGACTAGACTATAGACTAGACTATAGACTAGACTATAGACTAGACTATAGACTAGACTAGACTATAGACTAGACTATAGACTAGACTATAGACTAGACTATAGACTAGACTATAGACTAGACTATAGACTAGACTATAGACTAGACTATAGACTAGACTATAGACTAGACTAGACTAGACTAGACTAGACTATAGACTAGACTATAGACTAGACTATAGACTAGACTATAGACTAGACTATAGACTAGACTATAGACTAGACTATAGACTAGACTATAGACTAGACTATAGACTAGACTATAGACTAGACTATAGACTAGACTATAGACTAGACTATAGACTAGACTATAGACTAGACTATAGACTAGACTATAGACTAGACTATAGACTAGACTAGACTATAGACTAGACTATAGACTAGACTATAGACTAGACTATAGACTAGACTATAGACTAGCCTATAGGACTAGACTATAGAGCTAACTTAATAGACTCGACTATAGAGTAGATTATGACTAGACTATAGAGTAGATTATAGACTAGACTATAGAATTTACTATAGAATAGGACTATAGACTAGGCCTATAGACTAGACTATCGGACTTCGACTTATAGACTAGGACTATAGATTAGACTATATACTAGACTATAGACTAGACTACAGACCTAGACTATAAACTAGACTATAGACTAGACTATAGACTAGACTATAGACTACACAATAGAACTAGACTATAGACTAGACTATCTGACTAGACTATAAACTAGACTATAGACTAGACTATAGACTAGACTATAGACTAGCTATAGACTACACTATAGACTAGACTATAGACTAGACTATAGACTAGACTATAGACTAGACTATAGACTAGACTATAGACTAGACTACTACTATAGACTAGACTAGAGACTAAACTACTAGACTAGACTATAGACTAAACTATAGACTAGACTATAGACTAGACTATACGACTAGAGACGCTAGGACTAGACTATAGACTAGACTATCAGCCTAGACTATAAGAACTAGACTATAGACTAGACTATAGACTAGACTATAGACTAGACGATAGACTAGACTATAGACTAGACTATAGGACTAGACTATAGACTAGACTATAGACTAGACTAGACTATAGAACTAGACTATAGACTAGACTATAGACTAGACTATCAGGACTAGACTATAGACTAGACTATAGACTAGACTATAGACTAGACTAGACTAGACTAGACTAGACTATAGACTAGACTAGACTATAGACTAGACTAGACTATAGACTAGACTAGACTATACTAGCTAGACTAGCCTATAGACACTATAGACTAGACTATATACTAGACTATAGACTAGACTATAGACTAGACTATAGACTAGACTAGTAGACTAGACTATAGCCTAGAATATAGACTAGATATTAGACTAGACTATAGACTAGACTATAGACTAGACTAGACTAGACTATAGACTAGACTATAGACTAGACTATAGACTAGACTATAGACTAGACTATAGACTAGACTAACTAGACTATAGACTAGACTATAGACTAGACTATAGACTAGACTATAGACTAGACTATAGACTAGACTATAGACTAGACTATAGACTAGACTATAGACTAGACTATAGACTAGACTATAGACTAGACTATAGACTAGACTAGACTATAGACTAGACTATAGACTAGACTATAGACTAGACTATAGACTAGACTATAGACTAGACTATAGACTAGACTATAGACTAGACTATAGACTAGACTATAGACTAGACTATAGACTAGACTAGACTATAGACTATAGACTAGACTATAGACTAGACTATAGACTAGACTATAGACTAGACTATAGACTAGACTAGACTAGACTAGACTAGACTATAGACTAGACTATAGACTAGACTATAGACTAGACTATAGACTAGACTATAGACTAGACTATAGACTAGACTATAGACTAGACTATAGACTAGACTATAGACTAGACTAGACTATAGACTAGACTATAGACTATAGACTAGGCACTATAGACTAGACTATAGACTAGACTATACCTAGACTAGACTAGACTCAGACTAGACTATAGACTAGACTAGGACTATAAACTAGACTATTAGACTAGACTATCGACTAGACTATAGACTAGACTATAGACTAGAATAAGACTAGACTTATTAGACTAGATATAGACTAGACTTAGACTAGACTAGACTATAGACTAGACATGGACTATAAGACTAGACTAGACTATAGACTAGACTAGACTATAGATAGACTAGACTATAGACTAGACTATAGCTAGAATATAGACTAGACTATAGCCTAGACTATAGACTAGACTATAGACTAGGACTATAGGACAGACTATAGACTATACTATAGACTAGACTATAGACTAGACGAAGACTAGGACTATAGACTAGACTATAGACTAGACTATAGACTAGACTATAACTAGACTCTAGGACTAGACTATAGACTAGACTATAGACTAGACTATCGACTAGACTATAGGACTAGATATAGACTAGACTTTATAGACTAGACTATTAGATGGACTATAGACTAGACTATGACTAGACTATAAACGACTATAGACTAGACTATAGACTAGACTATAGACTAGACTATAGACTAGACTATAGACTAGACTATAGACTAGACTATAGACTAGACTATAGACTAGACTATAGACTAGACTATAGACTAGACTATACTAGACTAGACTAGACTAGAGACTAGACTATAGACTAGACTATAGACTAGACTATAGACTAGACTATAGACTAGACTATAGACTAGACTATAGACTAGACTATAGACTAGACTATAGACTAGACTATAGACTAGACTATAAACTAGACTATAGATTAGACTAAACTAGACTATAGACTAGACTATAGACTAGACTATAGACTAGACTATAGACTAGACTATAGACTAGACTATAGACTAGACTATAGACTAGACTATAGACTAGACTATAGACTAGACTATAGACTAGACTATAGACTAGACTATAGACTAGACTATAGACTAGACTATAGACTAGACTATAGACTAGACTAACTAGACTAGACTAGACTAGACTATAGACTAGACTATAGACTAAATAGACTAGACTATAAATTAGACTATACTATATATTGATTTCTTTAGTCCAATTATGCTTTATTTTAGCAAATTGTTCTACAATATTTTCACAATTTCTCATAAAACCCCCAGCCAATTACCGTGTAAGGCCTTTTTATCATAGAAGAGAATATAATAGAATAAAAGTGAAAATGAAAGTTGAAAAGGAAAAATAAATTCTAAAAGCAGTCAACCACTTATTTGCATTTGTAAAATAATAATATTAAATAAAATTGTTTGTACTTAATGTCACTCTTTGTAATAAGGATGGTAAGGCTGGGACGAATCAAAGAAGAATAATTTTTTCTGGCTTCTTTAACACTAATAGCAAACAAACCAGAAAATATACATAAATTATAATGAAAAGAAGATTTTTTTGTCAATTACTGTTACAAATATGTGTGTAACTTGTGTGACTTATTTGCTTGTTTTGAATTTTTTATTTTTTTTTTTTTTTTTGAAAAGAAAGCGAAAAATCCATAAACAGCATGTAGTTAAAATAAATAAATATAAAAAAAAGACAACATGTTGAGTCGCTACCGGAAACAGAAAATTGTGTTAAACGGAAACCGGCCTACAAACAAGTACAAGTGCTTTCTCTCTCTTGAGCTAACAAACACATACATAAATATTTAAAATATTACAAATGACATTTCAAACAAGACCATAATGTTGACAATGACGAAGACAGCAAGGCTTCAGCATTATCATCATCATGATGATGATGATTATGATGACATTGTTTGTGACAATAATTTTTCCACAACGTTAAGTTTTCAACATTAAAACCTACACTCATCTCTATACGCGGACAATAGAGGAAATCCTTTAATGACAAAATATTAGTAACAGTTAAAATTTATAAAACATTTCATTTATTTCTGTATATATTTAAGTTGGACTACAAGTTGTCATTTTGTTTATTATTAAAATGAATTACTAGTTAAAGTTGTTTGCTTTTTATGAAGGTTTTGTTTTACATTTCCGTTTTGTAAAACTGTTTGAATGACAGACTTAATTAAATAAATTTATTTCTTTTTGTGCTAAAGATTTTTGTTGTCGAATAATAAGCCAAGGAATTAGGAAATCAAGTTTTTTGTATTTTTTTTTTTAAATTTTGTTACATGACTTTGTGTATTAAGTTTTATTAATCATTTAAGTTTTTTTTAGAAAATTTTTAAATTTTCGTCATACTAAACGTATGAGTAATATTAATTTAGAGGTTGGATTAGAAAATTAACCATAATTTTTACTTTTATTATCAGATTTGGAAAATTTTAACAGTTTATGAAAGAGAAGACTTTACTTTATATACTAAGATATAACTTAACTTTTTTTACATTGAATTGTATTTTTGACAATTTTTTATTTTAAACAAATTTTCAAAATCTTCATTAGTAGATGTTTAATAAAGAATATTAACAATAAATTTGTCATTGACATGCGGGTTTTTAATGTTAGATGATAGAGAATCCTTCATTTTATGTATTTCAATATAGTTTTACTTTTTTTACTTTAATTTATATTTTTGTCAAATTTTTTTAATTTTGCCCAAAAAATTTTCAAAATTATTTTTAAACAGTATGAAGTAACAAGACATATTCTTAGTTGCAGTTAACTTTCTTTAGTGTTTTTATACTATTTTGTGACGTTTTGATATATAAAAGAAAATTAAAACCTTTAAAGATCATTAATTTTATATTTATTTAAATTTATGTCATACTGGACGTATGATTAATATTAATTGAGGGGTTATGTTAAAAAAATAACCATAACTGCGACAATTATCAACAGATTTTGAAAATTTAAATGTTATATGAAGAGAAGTCTTCATTTTATTTATATTAGCATAATAAAACTTATAGCGTTTTCGTTTATATTTTTAATAAATTTTTAAACTTTTGAAAAACGTTCTTTTTTAAGAGTTTAGGTAAGAAAATTAACCATAACAGCGAAAACTAATAACAAATTGTGAAAGTTTTACTTAATTTTATTTAATTTAACTTCTTTAAACTTCTATCAGCTGCATTTATATTTTTTTGAAAATTTTTATTTGTTGAAAATCGTTTTTTTTTTTCAAGTATTAAAAGTTTGAAAATAATTTGAACAAAAATACATATTACATAAATGTTTTAACCTTTTATGTTATAAATAAATGTATTTTTTTTAATATTTGTCATTTTTTCCTTTTAGCTAATTCATTAAATATTTATTTAATTTTATAATTTGTTTGTTATTCATTTTTATACATTTTGTAGTTTTTGTTGAAGAAAAAATCGTTAAAAAAAATTTTATTAAAAAAATGGTGTTGGTTTTTTTTCTGTTATTGTTAAATATTAATAATATTAATTAGTTTGTTGTTTATTTTTAGTTTGTTTTTTATGATTTTTTTAGTTTAATTTTTTTAACTTATAATACTGGTGGTGGTTAGCTAATGAAAAAGTTGATGCAAAATATCACATAAATATTAAAATATATTTTAATTTTAAATTTAGTTAATAAACATCCCACCGGAAATGGTACACATAATAATGATGGCAGTCCTATAACAACAACTACACAACCTGATTCGGGTTATATTGCTTTAATAGTGATAGGTAGCTTACTGGGCACCTCACTAGTATTGGGAGTGGTAAGTAGTGAAATACTTCTAAAAGAAAAACAAATCTAAGAAAATTATAACATTTATGTTTGTATTCTGCAGCTACTTTATAGCGGTTATCGCTACTGCAGCAGGCGCTCTATTAATTCGATGAATTTCGAAAATCCAGTTTATCGCAAAACAACCGAAGATCATTTTAGTTTGGAGAAAAATCTACCCGTGCGCATGTATCCCAGTACGGTCGATGAAGAGGTAAGCCCGCATTTGATAAATGATTTTAATTATATGAAATTCTAGAACAATTAATAATTTTATTACAAAACTACCAAAAAAAAAACAAAAACCAAGACAAACAACCTATAAATAGTTAAATATAAATAGTAAATTTAATACCAACCAAAAACCAAAACCAAACCAAGTAGTTATAATTTATTATCTATTAAAAAAACCAAAATTAAGAAATTTTTGTATATATAAAAAAAAATTAACTCAATACATACTCCCCCTTTCCCCTTAGTTAAATTTAGCAAATACCTTACAACTCCTTTCCCAAACTTTATGTAATTATCCTTTTTGTCATTAAGCTACAGTCACAATTTTATCGCCTTATTGTGTTTTTCTTGTTTTTTTTCGTACTTTCTTTTCCCTTTGGTTTTTTTAGCTGCATTGTTCACAAAGAAGACTGTTTGCGCAGTATTGAATATAAGAAAACAAAAAGTAAAGCATATTTATATATATTATTTGAAAGGAAATATTTAGTTTTATTTATTTTCTTAACTGCTCTAATTTGTAATTTAAATAAAAGTGTTTTTAAAAAATTAAACATAAAATTTATTAAATTTTTTAAGAAAAAAAAAACAAAAGAAATTATAAATTAGTGTTACAAAAACATTAAAAACATAAAACACAAAAAGCAAATATTCGAAAAATAAAGGCAAATATTTTAAGTTGAAGCTAATAACAACCCAACTCTAAAAGATTTTTTAAAACTTTAAAAGAAATTTAAAAAAAAAACGCACAAAAACTAGTTTATATATTCAGGCTGTAACTCCATATTTCATACATTAATAGCTTTGATTGTTTTTCTTCATAAACTAAAAGAAAACTAAAACTTTTTGCTTTCGTTTGTTAGTTTTTTAATAATTAAATAATTTGGTCATACTAGACGTATGATTAATATTAATTAAAAGGTTTGTTAAGGAAATTTGCCATAAGTTTATTAGTTAACCATAGATTTTGAAAATTTTGAAAGGAAATGAAAGAAAAGCTTTTAATATATTACAGTAAAGCTTTAGCTCTGCAACATTCTTTGAAATTTTTTGGTAATTTTTTAAGGTTTCAAAAAAAATGTTTAGAAGTTAGCTCAGAAAATATCTCATAACTTCTGCAATTGTTTATAGATTTTGATAAAATATGTAGGAAATGATAGCAGTGCTTTAATTTTATATATCCCAATAAATTTGTTCATTTTACTGCAATCACTTATATTTTAAAAAAATTTTTCAATTTAATTTTTTTTTACAAAAATTTTTATAAATTTTTTAAGAAATTAATGTTTAGAAAATTGTGCATAACTTTGATATTTATACAGAGATTTAAGAAATTTTAACGGTGTAAGAAAGAGAAAGCTATATTATATAGCTTTAGGTATATTTTAACTTCTCTTGCCATCATTTCTATTTTTGGTAAATTTTTAAATTTTACAAAAATTTTTCCAAATGTTTGTTTAAACATTTGTTCATAAAATTGCTAATAACTTTAAAAATATTCAAGAAATTTAAAAAGAAATAATATAAATTGAAAAAGAAGACTTGGTTGCATATATTGCGTAATAATTTAACTTTTTTTATATTAATTTATATTTTTACGAAATTTTTTAAAATTCTAAAAAATTTCCCAAAATTATATGAGCTTAAAAAATACATATTAATAAATGTTTATATTAGATCATCAAAGGTATGGACTTTCTTAATATAACAGAAATTTAAAACTTTTTAATTTAATTTAGGATTTTTTTAAAATTTAAAATTTTAGTCCTACTAGACGTATGATTAATATTTATTTAGAGGTTGGGTTACAAAATTAAACATAATTTCTACAATTGTTAACAGATTTGAACAATCTTAAAGACATATAAAAGAAAACATTTCATTTTATAGATCTAGAGACTATTTAGAGTTTTAATACATTGCTTTATATTTTTAAAAAAATTTTAAATTTTAGAAAATTTTTTAAGTTGGTTTTTCAACTTAAAATATTTGCCTCCTGTTTAAAAGTATTTGCTAAATTGTAAACAAAATTCTTATTGAATGGAAAATTAAAAAAAAAAAATTAAACACCTTCGCTCACCATCATTCACCTAAACAACAAATACGTAGTAAATTTTTTTAATATTTTTAAGATCATTAGAAAAATTAAGTTTAGTATTAAATATAAGAAAAAAAAAAACAATTGGTAAATAAGTCTATAAATTTAAGGTTCCTTAACAGACAAACAAGAAAATACAATTTAAATTTAAACCACTATTTTAAATATTTATTTAAATTGATTAATTAAAAATTTATTTTAAAAAGGCAGGTATTTTTAAAACAATTTATTTTATTTATGATTTATTTACTTTAATGAATAATTTTAATTGAATGATGAAAAAACAGTATGAATGCATTAATTATTTTATGAATTGCTAATATTAATTGTATTTTATCTCTTTTTTTAAAAAATTTTTTTTACGAAACAAAAAAAAAACAAAAAAAATGCTACATTAATTGCTTATACATTTTGTTACAATTTTTGTTGTTAATATTAATGATTAACAACTCATTATTGAACAACAACAACAACAAAAATATTGTATAAATTGTATAAAATTAACACAAAGTATAAAGGATTATAAATTCAAATTGTTCAGTGGTAAGTTCATAAATAAAAATGTGTGTATAAATTAATTTAAATAAACATATTTATTTGAAACAAAAAAAATAATAAAAATATTTAATTAATAATATTTTATTATATTTAATTTAACTTTTATGTTTTTATTTCCGTAATTTAAGTTTGTTTTAATTTTTTTATATTATAGTAATTATTGTTTTTATTTATGTATTTATATAATTTTATTAATTTCTGTTATTATAATTCTATTAATTTAAATGTTAACATATTTTTAATAATAACAAGTTGGTTTAGTACCCTATACGAAGCAGTATAGAATTTTTGTTTAAAACTTTTAAAAGAAATCATCAATAGCTTTCTTAGCTTTAATTTGGCATTAAAATATTCAAAATCCTTTCTTATTTGTGACTTTTATAAGCAAAAGTATAATTTGTCCTAAAAGACGTATGATTAATATTTATTTAGAGTTTATTTTAGAAAATTTGCCATAATTTCAACAATTGTAAATGTATTTCCACAATTTTAATGACATATGCAAGAAAACTCCTCATTTTATATATAAAGTAATAACTTAACTACTTTTACATTAATTTATAATTTTAGTAAATTTTTAAACTTTAAATTTTTGTAAATGTTTACAATATTTATAAAGGGGTTAGTTCAGAAAATTGCCCATAACTTTGAGAATGGTCCATGGATTTCTAAAATTGTTATGTTATATAAAAGAGAAGCCTTCATTTTCTTTCTTAGCTTTAATTTGGCATTAAAATATTTAAAATCTTTTAATGTTTGTGGCTTCTATAAGCAAAAGTATTAATTTGCCCCACAAGACGTATGATTAATATTTATTTAGAGTTTAGTTTAGAAAATTTGTCATAATTTGAACTATTTTAAATGGATTTGCACAATTTTAATTTAGTATGAAAGAAAACTCCTCATTTTATATATAAAGTTATAAATTAACTTCTTTTACATTAATTTATAATTTTAATAAATTTTTAAATTTAAATTTTTTTTAAATTTTTACAATATTTATAAAGAGGTTAGTTCAGAAAATTGCCCATAACTTTGAGAATAGTCCATGGAATTTTAAAATTGTAATGTTGTATAAAAGAGAAGTCTTCATTTTCTTTCTTAGCTTCAATTTGGCATTAAAATATTTAAAATCCTTTAATATTTTTGGACGTATGATTAATATTTTTTTAGAGTTTAGTTTAGAAAATTTGCCATAATTTCAACAATTTTAAATGGATTTGCACAATTTTAATGTCATATGAAAGAAAACTCTTCATTTCATATATAAAGTTATAACTTAACTTCTTTTACATTAATGTATAATTTTAGTAAATTTTTAAATTTAAAATTTTTTTAAATTTTTACAATATTTATAAAGAGGTTAGTTCAGAAAATAGTCCATAATTTTGAGAATGGTCCATGGAATTTTAAAATTGTAATGTTGTATAAAAGAGAAGCCTTCATTTTCTACTTTTAAGTATAATTTAACTTCTAGTGCGTTAAACTCTATTTTTGGCAAATTTTTTACTTTTTGAAAATTTTCAAAACATTCATATTTAAAGGTTAGCTTAGACTATTAATCATAACTCCAACAATTGTTTAGAGATTTCGGCCAATTTAACCTGATATGAAAGAAAAGACTTGATTTTCATATATTTGTTTCTTCCGTTTCAATTCTTTATAATTTTGCAGAATTTTTTGAAAATTTATATTTTTGCAAATTTTTCAAAACAAATAAATAATTGAACTTTAATTTTTTTATTTCATTACATCATTTTGTAAACTTTTATAATAAAAAAAGAAATTGTAAACTTTTACTTGAATTTAGGATTTTTAATCAATTTAAAATTTATTTATGTCATACTAGACGTATGATTAATATTTATTTAGAGGTTGATATGGGAAATTACCCATAACTTGAGAAATTTGTAAACGATTTTAAAAATGTTAATGGCATCTAAAAGCCAAGACATCAAGTTATATATTTAATATATAAATTGTTAAAATCCTTCGGTATTATAATTCTATTAATTCGATTATTTGTCATACGGGACGTATAACTAATTGTTATTTATAGGTTAGTTTAGAAAACTATCTATAACTAGAACATCTGCGTAAAGATTTTTCAAATTGTAATGGAATAATAAAGCCAAGATATCAGGCTTTCTTTGTAAGAAACTGTATAATAATTTGGCAACATATGTATTTCATATTTAAACCTTTTTTGTGTACATATTTAAAAACATATTTTAAAGATTAAACTTTTGTTATTCAAATTTAAAACCATAAAGAAATTCTAACTAATGACTGCAATTTAAATTTTCTATTAAAATTTTAACAAATTTACTATAAATTTAAACAAATAGAAAAAACACAAATTATAACATTTCAATATTATATAAAATTGTTATTAAAACCATTTACTATACATGTATGTATATGGAATTATTTAATTAATTGTGGTTATTTGTGCAAATAACAGATAAATGTGTGTGTGTGTTGGAGAGTAGGCGAGAAGCAGAGAGAGTTGTTTGCGGTTCGGTAGTTTTAAATTAAATATTTATTTAACCACACAAATAAACACATAAATACTGGAATAACCATAAATGAGAGGGAAATGATTACTACCCCATAACAATTAGCAAAAAAAAAAAAATGTGCAATCAATTTCAAAAAATAACTCAACAGAAGATATCACACTTCAATATTTATACAGAAAAATCCAAAAATTAAGTTAATTTCAATAGTTCATTGAAAGTAACTTTATTGAAAAAGAAATAAGAAAGTTTTTCATTTTGTATGTTTCATACGCCTGATATTAACTACAGTGGTTATGTCTTTAGTTGTTAAATAGTTACCTAAAAGTCTTGACTTTCATCTGCCTTTACAATTTTTTAAAAGGTTTTATAATTGCCTAAGTTTTGAGCATTTTTCTAACTTAAGCTCTGAATTAATATTAATCATACGTCTAGTATGACAACATACTTTCTTTTAAGTATAGCTAAGGCAATTATTAATAGATTTTTAGAATTCAAAAGGCTTTTAAAAGCTAAAAGCAAGAGTTATTATATAATTTAAACGTTTTGTAGAAAACCTTGTTGTTTTTTTTTTAGAAAATAATTAAAAATTTCTAAAATTTTATAAACATTTTGTTTTCTTTATTATAAATTTTTCACTGGGAATTAAATATCTATGTAATAAAGTATAAAAGCTTTAGACAATGTTCGAGTAAAATGTGTGCAGTTTCTAAAACAATACTTTCGATTAAAATTTAATTAAAAATTGCATTTATTAAAATGAAAAGGTTTAAATGAATACACTCAAATTTATATTTAAGTAGTTTTTCAATGAGATTTTAGCCATAATAATATTTTTCGAATAATAATGAAAGCATTTCATTCAATGGTTTTTGGAAATCGAAATTAAAGCAAAATTTTAAAATGTTTTTATTAACAGCAAAATTTGCCATTTTAGCAAAATCTAACACATATTTAATAATAATTTTAATACTAATTTTAATACTCTAGAGAGCATGGGTTAAAATTATCAGAACTTTTTGCAACAATAACATAATTACTCTTCTAAGCTTTAATTTGAGATGAAAAATGTTTGAAATTCTTTCATATTTGACGTATATGTAAGCAATAGAATAATTGTGTCTTACTAGACGTATGATTAATATTTATTTAGAGGTTAGTTTAAAAAAATAGCCAAAACTCGGACAATTGTACAAAGATTTTTAAAATTTAAATTGCAAATTAAAGGCATTTAGACATTTTTCAAGACCACATATTAAGCTCAATCCAACACTAATTTAACATTTTCTCTTCCTGCAAGATTTCTCCTAAAGCAACACAATTTTTCTTAGAAATGTCAACTTTTTTTCAAAAAATACCAATATGTATTTTCATAAATTCAACATAGAAAAATAAACATTTTAATTTCAAGTATAGATTTACGCCACCCACAAGTATGCTTTAGTTTATAATAAATATTTATTTTCTATAACCCTTTTTTTCTATATAAAGTGTCTCACTGAAACCTTCATTATTTTTTCAAAGGTATCAATCATTTATTGACATAAAATCTGCCTTTTTATGGAATATTATTCCTCTTTCACTTTTATGGAAAAAATTTTCAAGAGGCCATAAAACAAAAATGTTATTTGTTGCTGTTTTCTGTTTAATTTCAATAAAGGATTTTTATAATGATTGATATTGTATAGGTTTGTTAGTTTAACAGGTTTTAAGCAGCTTAAAAAATTTGGCTTTATTCTGCTAGATCGCCTTATCTACTAAATTAATATATTTTATATTGAGTTCATCAATCATAAAGTGTCAAAAATAAGACAGCAATATGTTTATAAAAAATTTCATTGAAACTTCATATGCTGTTAGCTTAATATCCTATTTCCTAATCATAACAGCCATGTTTTATTTGTTTAGCGCACATACTTATTTATTTTAAAGGAAAGTTTTAATCTAGAACTTTTTATGCTACTATAAAGCATATTGTTTTCGGCCCAACCAATTTTATTACTTAAATATAACTTGTTATCTTAATTTTCATATGTCATAAAAAATTTTAAAATCTAACCCATATTTGCGTTATTTATATATGTATATGTAGAAGAAAATAATTTGTCATACTAGACGTATGATTAATATTATTTTGCAGTCTAAACTCTTGAATACAAAACTAGAACTGAACTGGAACTGAACTAGAACTGGAACTAGAATCTGAACTAGAACTGAACTGAAACGAACTAGAACTGAATCAGAACTGAACTATAACTGGAACTAGAACTGACTAGAACTGAACTAGACTGAACTAGAAATGAACTAGAACTGAAACTAGAACTGAACTAGAACTGAACTAGAACTGAAACTAGAACTGAACTAGAACTGAACTGAAACTGAACTAGAACTGAACTAGACTGAACTAGAACTGAACTAGAACTGAATCTATGAACTGAACTAGAAACGGAACTAGAACTGACTAGAACTGAACTAGAACTGAACTAGAACTGAACTAGGAACTGAACTAGAAACGGAACGAGAACTGAACTAGAACTGACTAGAACCTTGAACTAGATAACTGAACTAGAACTGAACTAGAACTGAACTAGAACTGAACTAGAACTGAACTAGAACTGAACTAGAAACTGAAAACTATAACTGAACTAGACTGAACTAGAAACTGAACTAGAACTGAACAGAAACTGAACTAGAACGGAACTAAAATGAACTAGAACGGAAACTAGAACTGAACTAGAAACTTGACTAGAACTGAAGTTCTAGAACTGAACTAGAACGGAACTAGAACTGAACTAGAAACTGAACTAGAACTGAAACTAGAACTGAACTAGAACTTGAAACTAGACTGAAACTAGAACGAACTAACTGAACTAGAACTGAACTAAGAACTGAACTCGAACTGAACTAGAACTAACTAGAACTAGAACTGAACTAGAACTGAACTAGAACTGAACTAGAACTGAACTAGAACGAACTAGAACTGAACTAGAACTGAACTAGAAACTGAACTAGAACTGAACTAGAACTGAAACTAGAACTGAACTAGAACTGAACTAGAACTGAACTAGAAACTGAACTAGAACTGAACTAGAACTGACTAGAACTGAACTAGAACTGAACTAGAACTGAACTAGAACTGAACTAGAACTGAACTAGAACTGACTAGAACTGAACTAGAACTGAAGCTAGAACTGAACTAGAACTGAACTAGAACTGAACTAGAACTGAACTAGAACTGAACTAGAACTGAACTAGAACTGAACTAGAACTGACTAGAACTGAACTAGAACTGAACTAGAACTGAACTAGAACTGAACTAGAACTGAACTAGAACTGAACTAGAACTGAACTAGAACTGAACTAGAACTGAACTAGAACTGAACTAGAACTGAACTAGAACTGAACTAGAACTGAACTAGAACTGAACTAGAACTGAACTAGAACTGAACTAGAACTGAACTAGAACTGACTAGAACTGAACTAGAACTGAACTAGAACTGAACTAGAACTGAACTAGAACTGAACTAGAACTGACTAGAACTAACTATAACTGAATAACTGAACTGACTGAACTGACCTAGAACTGAACTAGAACAGACCTGAACTTGAAACTGACTTAACTAGAACTGAACTGAACTGAACTTGAACTGAACTGAACTGAACGGAACGGAACTGAACTGAACTAGAACTAGAACTGACTAGAACTGAACTAAACTGAACTAAACTGAACTAGAACTGACTAGAACTGAACTAGAACTGAACTAGAAATGAACTAGAACTGAACTAGAACTGAACTAGAACTGAACTAGAAATGAACTAGAACGGAACTAGAACGAACTAGAACTGAACTAGAACTGCACTAGAACTTACTAGAACTGAACTAGAAACTGAACTAGAACTGAACTATAACTGAACTAGAACTGAACCTAGAACTGACAAGAACTGAACAAAACTGAACTAGACTTAACTTGAACTGAACTTAGAACTGAACAAAACGGAACTAGAACATAACTATACCTGAACTAAACTGAACTAGAACTGACTAGAACTGAAACTAGAACTGAACTGAACTGAACTAGAACTGACTAGAACTGAACTACACTGAACTAGAACAGAACTAGAACTGAACTAGAACTGAACTAGAACTGAACTAGAACTGAACTAGAACTGAACTAGAACTGAACTAGAACTGAACTAGAACTGAACTAGAACTGAACTAGAACTGAACTAGAACTGAACTAGAACTGAACTAGAACTGAACTAGAACTGAACTAGAACTGAACTAAACTGAACTAGAACTGAACTAGAACTGAACTGGAACTGAACTTGAACTGAAGTAGAACTGAACTAGAACAGAACTAGAACTGAACTAGAACTGAACTAGAACTGAACTAGAACTGAACTAGAACTGAACTAGAACTGAACTAGAACTAGAACTGAACTAGAACTGAACTAGAACTGAACTAGAACTGAACTAGAACTGAACTGAACTGAACTGAACTAGAACTAGAACTAGAACTAGAACTGAACTGAACTGAACTGAACTAGAACTGAACTGAACTGAACTGAACTGAACTGAACTGAACTGAACTGAACTGAACTGAACTAGAACTAGAACTGAACTAGAACTGAACTAGAACTGAACTAGAACTGAACTAGAACTGAACTAGAACTGAACTAGAACTGAACTAGAACTGAACTAGAACTGAACTAGAACTGAACTAGAACTGAACTAGAACTGAACTAGAACTGAACTAGAACTAACTGAACTAGAACTGAACTAGAACTGAACTAGAACTGAACTAGAACTGAACTAGAACTGAACTAGAACTGAACTAGAACTGAACTAGAACTGAACTAGAACTGAACAAGAACTGAACAAGAACTGAACTAGAACTGAACTAGAACTGAACTAGAACTGAACTAAAACTGAACTAGAACAGAACTAGAACTGAACTAGAACTGAACTAGAACTGAACTAGAACTGAACTAGAACTGAACTAGAACTGAACTAGAACTGAACTAGAACTGAACTAGAACTGAACTAGAACAGAACTAGAACTGAACTAGAACTGAACTAGAACTGAACTAGAACTGAACTAGAACTGAACTAGAACTGAACTAGAACTGAACTAGAACTGAACTAGAACTAGAACTAGAACTAGAACTAGAACTAGAACTGAACTGAACTAGAACTAGAACTAGAACTGAACTGAACTGAACTGAACTAGAACTGAACTAGAACTGAACTAGAACTGAACTAGAACTGAACTAGAACTGAACTAGAACTGAACTAGAACTGAACTAGAACTGAACTAGAACTGAACTAGAACTGAACTAGAACTGAACTAGAACGGAACTAGAATTGACCAAGAATTAAACTAGAACTAAGATAGAACTGTGTTAGAACTAAACTAGCATAGAACAGAAATAGAACTTAACTAGATCGGAACTAGAACTGAACTAAAAATCCAACCATAATTGTTACGATTATACTCCAAAGGAACTATCGGTCCAACTAGACGTATGATTAATATTTTTTTAGAGGTTAGTTTGGAAAAATTGATATAATTTCAACATTTATTTGTAGATTTTAAAATTTAAGGGGATATAATTTAATCAATATTTCTATTTTAATAGAAAGTTATTAACATATTTAATGTTGTACATAAAATTTTTTAAGTTTTTAATAAATTTATTTCAATTTAATATAAATTTCATTTAATTTAATTTTGTAATACTTTAAGCGTTTAATTTCTTTAATATTATTGTTATATTTCTTAAAATATGTATGTACTGACAAATTTGTAACTAATTTCTTTGTTTTTTCTCCTTTATCTCTATTTTCAGTCCAAAGAACCTTTAAAGGAAGTGGGCACTGAGTGTGTTTAAAGTAAAATTGTTTACAACAAAAACTCTCATTTCAAAAATACCAAAAAGAGAAAACTTAAACCTATTTTGAAATATTCTAGTAAAACAAACAACCATTTTTTGGCAACAAAGAAAAGACTTACACTTTTAAAATGTAGTAAAATTTTTTTAGAAAAGACAAAATTAAAGAGAAACCAAAAAAAAACAAAAATTCATACTGAAATCATTCAACTAAAAAAAAAGAAGAAAACTAAACACAACACCTCACTTTTATTTAAACTTTTTATTTTGTTTTTAGGAAATACATTAAGTAAAAAAAGAAAATGTATAAGAAAACACACACTGTCATACACACAAACATAGACACACACACACACTTAAACATTTGTCATCAACAACAACGACAACAGCAATTACAGTTAAAAAACTAGAGAGCAGAAACGAGATCATTTGAACACCACTAAGCAACCGGAAACAGACTTTCTCTCTTATCTAAGCACTCATTAAGTAACACCAACAATCTAGAACACATACACAAAGCCTTTACAACTTAAACAGGCACAACTACAACAACAACAACAATCAACTCAACTTATTACAACCTTTGTGGTCATTTATTTACAATAAAACAAAAAACTCTTAAACAACAATGAAAGGAAGTCCTGCCAATTTTTCTTTAAGAAAATTAAAACAAAAAACACAATTTTATTTCGTTATTTAAAAAAAAAATAATTAAATTTAATTTAATTATGTTTTTTCCTTTGTAAGAGATTAAAAATTTCATTTAAAATTTTATTAAATAATTTGTTAATATTTAAAAAACAAATAAAGTCTATAAGTAAAAAAATCATTGTAAATATTTGAATAAAGTAAAGAAATAAACATTTTTAAAGAAAACCAATAACAACACATTTAAAGTAAATTTATAAAGAAACTGTTAAATTTAAAATAGTTAAAAAACTATAAACAATTATTTGCATTAAAATACAGAATAAACTTAAATGGATTTCAACAAGTTTTAAAATAAAAAACAAAACATTTTAATTATAATAGAAAATTGTAGAGAAATTTTAACAGATAAAAAATAATTACCCTGGATAAAATTATATTGACAGATTTTGTTAATTTTTTGCAATATAAAGAAAATTTTCCATTTTTAACTAAATAAATAATAAACTTTTTAGATTTTTCTTGGGAAATTCCCGAAATTCTCAACATTTTGTGAAATAATAAAACAAACCACATTAATAGATTTAATAATTTTTTTGTAATAGAACAATTTATCTTGTTAACTTTTAGATATCGAAGAAAATTTTTTTCCCCTTTTTCAAAATTTCCTAACCAGGGTGATTATTTAAACAAAATACTTATATTTATTTTTTATGATTTTAACTTTCATTGTTTTTAAAACATATTTTTTTAAAAAATTTTTAAAAATTTTAACTTTTTGTTTAAATTCATATTATTCTATCATTTTCCTGTGTCAAATAAAACAAAAAATTTTCATTTTAGCTTAATAATTTTAATTAAAAAATTACACAAAAAAACTTTCAAAAAATCTACAAAAAAATCGTAAAATTATTATAAAAAACAAACAAAAAGAAAAAAGTAAATTATCAAAAAAAAAAACCTTAAGAATTGTATTAAATGTGAAATTTGTAAAATTTTTAAAAGTTAAAGTCAAAAAAAATCTACACAAAATAAATTTTTAATTTAGTTTAAAACTTGAATAAAAAAACCAACAAAAATAAACACAGAAACTTTGTAAATTATAAATAATATTAACTACACACAAAACAATTTAAATAATGATGGTAAATTAAAATTTAAAAAATAAAATGAATTAACAACAGAAATAAACAAATAAATATATTAAAAACTAATAAAAATAAAATGCTCAATAAAAGTAACATAAAAAAACAAAAATTGAAAGATAAAAGTAAATATAACTAAAAAATTAAATTATAAAACTAAAAAACATTTTTTGTGAAATAAATAAATAATAAAGAAAAAATAAATATAATTTAAACAAAAAAAGTTGTTTTTTTCTATTTATAAAGAAAAGGTAAATAAATGTGGGTAAAAAACACTTTTCAGGAATTAAATAGTATTTAACTATAACAGAACTAGAACTTGATATAGAACAGAACTAGAACAGAATTAGAACAGAACTAGAACAGAACTAGAACAGAACTAGAACAGAACTAGAACTGAACTAGAACTGAACTAGAACTGAACTAGAACTGAACTAGAACAGAACTAGAACAGAACTAGAACAGAACTAGAACAGAACTAGAACAGAACAGAACAGAACTAGAACAGAACTAGAACAGAACTAGAACAGAACTAGAACAGAACTAGAACAGAACTAGAACAGAACTAGAACAGAACTAGAACAGAACTAGAACAGAACTAGAACAGAACTAGAACAGAACTAGAACAGAACTAGAACAGAACTAGAACAGAACTAGAACAGAACTAGAACAGAACTAGAACAGAACTAGAACAAAACTAGAACAGAACTAGAACAGAACTAGAACTGAACTAGAACTGAACTAAAACTGTACTAGAACTGAACTAGAACTGAACTAGAACTGAACTAGAACTGAACTAGAACTGAACTAGAACTGAACTAGAACTGAACTAGAACTGAACTAGAACTGAAATAGAACTGAACTAGAACTGAACTAGAACTGAACTAGAACTGAACTAGAACTGAACTAGAACTGAACTAGAACTGAACTAGAACTGAACTGAACTGAACTGAACTAGAACTGAACTAGAACTGAACTAGAACAGAACTAGAACAGAACTAGAACAGAACTAGAACAGAACTAGAACAGAACTAGAACAGAACTAGAACAGAACTAGAACAGAAATAGAACAGAACTAGAACAGAACTAGAACAGAACTAGAAAAGAACTAGAACAGAACTAGAACAAAACTAGAACAGAACTAGAACAGAACTAGAACAGAACTAGAACAGAACTAGAACAGAACTAGAACAGAACTAGAACAGAACTAGAACAGAACTAGAACAGAACTAGAACAGAACTAGAACAGAACAGAACTAGAACAGAACTAGAACAGAACTAGAACAGAACTAGAACAGAACTAGAACAGAACTAGAACAGAACTAGAACAGAACTAGAACAGAACTAGAACTGAACTAGAACTGAACTAGAACTGAACTAGAACTGAACTGAACTGAACTAGAATTGAACTAGAATTGAACTAGAACTGAACTAGAACTGAACCAGAGCTGAGCTAGAAGTGAACATAAAACAAACTTGAACTCAATTATAATTCAATTTTATTTTTTAACTTCCTTTTAAAATTTTTGTGTTTTCCTTTTCTTGTGTTTATTAAAAATTTTATATCTTTTTTAGACATTTTGCAATAATTTAAAAGCAATACTAATGCACAAGATATCATTTTGCCATTTTATTAGTAAAACATATTTTCTATTAGTAAAACATTTTTTCTAAAAGAAAAACTTTTAAGTTTCTAATTTCAATCAACAACAATTTCTAACATTTTAAAAAGTTTTCTTTTATTCCCAGAGATTTCTATTAAACTACTATAAGTATTTAGCTTTTTGTTTAAGGATATGGTAGAAAACTAACAAAATATAAAAGAAGGATATGAAATATGTCCTTTGTGTAATTAGTTAGATTACCTTATGGGTATAAATACCTTTAATACCTAACTTATGGACTATCCAGGATTACAACTCACCACACTACACCAACATCATCAATCTAAAACAAAGAGAAAAAGGTAATAATTCACTTTAACGACCCCATAAAAGACACTAGAACACAAAAGAAACTTAGAAATTAGAGATAAACAAAAAAATAGGCAGAATAGAAAGAAAACAAATAGAACTGGTCATAGCTGTGTTAATAAGGAAATGGCCAGAGAGGCCATAAAGGCCAGGAGTATTATTAAAATAAATATGAAATGTAATTTGAGAGAAAGGGAAATAGGAAATAAATTTTAAGGTAAAAGCCCTTGGAGGTTGACAATTAGGTTGTCATGCAGGTGTGATATTTTCTATATAAACATTTCATTTTAAGAGAAACATTTTTGATCTTAAACACTTTCTTTAAAAAAGGAGCAATATGTCACCTCACTAGATTACTTAGGGACACTTTTTCAAATATACGATTGGAAAAAATCCAATATCTTTACACATAGTTTATATAACAAATAAGAGATAAAAATAAACAAAAGTTATTAATATCGTCTTTTGTCTAAAAAATTTAATCAACTCTCTCCCATAACTCCAGCATCATTAATTTCTCCTCAATTCCTTAAACTCTGACTTTTGTAACGTTTTACAAAATCAAATACAACCACTCACTCAGCTCTTTAATTCTCCCCAGGATTTAAACAAAAAAATCGAAATTAAATGACTAGACTTTAAATGACAAATAAGAAAAAAACATTAAAATAAAACAAATTCGATTACAAAGAATTCTGTTAAAATCTCTAAAGCAATTTAATATAACAAATCTAAGGAAGCGCTCCTAAGTATCTAAGGAACTAAGCAGAAAAAAAACATTTTTTGCTCCAAAGGGAAATATTTATAATTTAAACATTTTTTTCTACACATAAATATAAATTCTTATATTTGTCGTTCCATATAAAACGGTTAAAGTTTGAAGTGTTTAACAGATAAAGTAAAATAAAAGAAGATGAAAAATGTAAAAGCAATAAAAACGAAAAGAAATATTTATTTATTTTAAATATAAATACACAATACTGCTTACACTACTCCCGCCAACATTAATGGCCTAAAGGATGTGAAAGGACGGAGACGACATTAAAGACATGGCACAAGGATACAAGAGAAAAAAATATTATTTTGTTATTGTCAGCGTAAAAAGTCAATGATGTGTAACTGTTTCGCAAAAGAAATTTTATTTTTTGTAATAACGAGGGTCAAGGGAGAAGTTAATACAACTAGTTAAGAAACTTTCTTAATGAATACCTTTGTTTTGTTATATATAGTATTTTTACCAAAATCCTTTTTCTAACCAACCCTCGCATCATTTTCTATATCCTTATGGCATCATCCTTTAACCATCATTTCTGTTATCATCTCTCCTACTCCTGAGATATTCTCTCGTTTTGCTGTCGCCTTCTAGCGTATTGTAAATTGCTATTAAAATATCCTTGTTGTAGTTGTTGCTGCTGTACGGTTGATGTTTATTATTGCTGTCCATTAAATATTGATTTCTTGTCATTGTTAATAACACGACACGAGTACACTCCATTTCCAGCATCCATTTATATTGGGTCTACATCCTTAGTAACAATATTTTACTTAAGAAATCGGTATATTGCCTTTGTTCGTTAGTTCGTTGCATAAACCAGGACATGAAGACGATTGTTTAGAGGTAGGTAGAATCTTCAGTGAAGTTGAAAAGAACTAGAACAGAACTAGAACAGAACAGAACTAGAACTAAATCTAGAACAGAACTAGAACAGAACTAGAACAGAACTAGAACAGAACTAAAACAGAACTAGAACAGAACTAGAACAGAACTAGAACAGAACTAGAACAGAACTAGAACAGAACTAGAACAGAACTAGAACAGAACTAGAACAGAACTAGAACAGAACTAGAACTAGAACTAGAACAGAACTAGAACAGAACTAGAACAGAACTAGAACAGAACTAGAACAGAACAGAACTAGAACAGAACTAGAACAGAACTAGAACAGAACTAGAACAGAACTAGAACAGAACTAGAACAGAACTAGAACAGAACTAGAACAGAGCTAGAACTAGAACAGAATTAGAACAGAACTAGAACAGAACTAGAACAGAACTAGAACAGAACTAGAACTGAACTAGAACAGAACTAGAACAGAACTAGAACAGAACTAGAACTAGAACAGAACTAGAACAGAACAGAACAGAACTAGAACAGAACTAGAACAGAACAGAACAGAACAGAACAGAACAGAACAGAACAGAACTAGAACAGAACAGAATAGAATAGAAAATAACTTGAACAGAATTTAAACAGAACTGATGTACAACTGAACTAGAACTGAATAGAACTATAACTCAACTAGCACTGAACTAGTACTACACTGGAATTTAATTAGTCATTTCCTTACTCAATATTTATTATAGCATTCACAACTATTCGTTACGACTTAACATTTTAATGTCCTATCTCTCGAAAATGTGGTTTCTTCTTACAAAAAACACTACCACTATTTACTTATTATTATTTCTTACTATTACTGCTGCTGTTGCCAGACATTTATATGTGCTGTTGCCCAAATTTTCATTGTCAGCCATTGATTGCTTTAAATGGTCACGTAATATTCTAGAAATATTATTAATTCAAATATTAGTATATTGGTACACATACACATTGAAACACCCTTACAACATCAATATTTTGTTTTCATTATGGGTTTTCAAAAAGGAGACGTTGAACTCCATTTCCCCAAAGAAGCAAGCAATTTTATTCTTTTACAAATTATAATCATAACGACTGAATGAAAAACGTTGATTATGACAATGATTCTACTTTGTAGCAAAAAAAGAAAAAATACCGGAAATAATGGTTATTACAAGTTTAGATGTATTTAAACGAGAGATTAGCTGCAACCCTGTACAACGCTCACGCACTTTTTCCCCAAAGTATTTTCAATTTAAATGTATTAAAATAGAAAAAGATTAAAAGCAAAATAATATTTGGAAAATTTATGTTAACGAGCCTTTAAAATGGAATATTTGTTTAAAATATTACAGGACAAAAAGGGAACCTAAGCATGGTATTTAATGAAGCGATTAGGTTTATATTTGCCTTTTATTTATAAGAGGAAAAAAAAAGAAATTTGATTATAGATTTGTTAAGGGATAAAATAGAGTGAAGACACAGACACAGCCTAGAGTTGAAATTATTATTATTATTACAAGTGGGAGTGAAAATGTGGGAACATTTAAAAACCAGTTTAAAGGGGTTATTTCAAATCTATGCTAAACATTTCAATCAAATTTCTTTCAACATTTGCTGGTATAACACACCACATTTAATAATCCATAACAACTTTTGCACTCTAACGTTTTACACAATTTGCCAAATACCTTTTACTTTTCCCATAAACTCTGACCTTTATGCATCGTTTAATCTAAACAAATTTAGCAATATTATTTCTGTATTATGCTGACATTGACCAGAACCAGAACCACAGCCAGTGAAACTAATCTATGGAATAAAATAATAAGGATTTACTCTAATAAATATATGCATTAGTGTGTGTGTGTGTGTGCGTCTAATGGTTACGAAAACTAACCAACTAACCGAACTATAACAATATATTATCATAAATAAACTATTCATCATAGAGAAATAGAGATACATACATACATACAAACATATACATACATGCATACATGCTTGCATGCTTGCATCCTTAAAATACAGGATAATATATACATATGACTAACAAGTATTATAATAAATATTTTGATAGTTTTCGGACTTTATTCATCTTTCTTGGGATATAAAATGCAATTTATACATATGTACATATTCAAACCCACACATTTAAGTAAATGCATTTATCAGTATAAAGTAAATGTGTATTTGTATATGCTTGCAAATGAATGACAAAATATTGCCATTACCCCCCACACACACGGATTCAGACATCAAATTCAATGCATTTTTAAGTAAAATTTTCAATTACATGACATTGTAAATATGTGTATGATCATGTGAATGTATGTGTTAGTTTACATCTGTATGTACGAGTAAGTGTTTACATGTGAAAAGTTTACATTAGCTGAGAATTACCATAATCCATTACCAGAATGAGCTGGCAACAATCTGCATACACAAACACAATCAACAAATGACAGCATACATACACACATGTAAACACCCACTCGCATATGTACATGGACATATTCAAATGTTAATAAGACGTATGAACAGAATAACAACAAAAAACGATCTGGAATAAAAGAAATAGATTTTAGTAGTCGTGGTAGTTGCGGCACAAAGGATAAGGGCAAATTTCAGGAAAATAGTTCAGTTCTAGTTCAGTTCTAGTCAGTTCTAGTTCAGTTTCTGGTTCAGTTCTAGTTCAGTTCTAGTTCAGTTCTAGTTCAGTTCTAGTTCAGTTTCTAGTTCAGTTCTAGTTCTAGTTCAGTTCTAGTTCAGTTCTAGTTCAGTTCTAGTTCAAGTTTCTAGTTCAGTTCTAGTTCAGTTCTAGTTCAGTTCTAGTTCAGTTCTAGTCAGTTCTCAGTTCTAGTTCAGTTCTAGTTCAGTTCTAGTTCAGTTCTAGTTCAGTTCTAGTTCAGTTCTAGTTCAGTTCTAGTTCAGTTCTAGTTCAGTTCTAGTTCAGTTCTAGTTCAGTTCTAGTTCAGTTCTAGTTCAGTTCTAGTTCAGTTCTAGTTCAGTTCTAGTTCAGTTCTAGTTCAGTTCTAGTTCAGTTCTAGTTCAGTTCTAGTTCAGTTCTAGTTCAGTTCTAGTTCAGTTCTAGTTCAGTTCTAGTTCAGTTCTAGTTCAGTTCTAGTTCAGTTCTAGTTCAGTTCTAGTTCAGCTCTAGTTCAGTTCTAGTTCAGTTCTGGTTCGGTTCTAGTTCAGTTCTAGTTCATTTCTAGTTCAGTTGTAGTTCAGTTCTAGTTCAGTTCTAGTTCTAGTTCAGTTCTAGTTCAGTTCTAGTTTAGTTCTAGTTCAGTTCTAGTTCAGTTCTAGTTCAGTTCTAGTTCAGTTCTAGTTCAGTTCTAGTTCAGTTCTAGTTCAGTTCTAGTTCAGTTCTAGTTCAGTTCTAGTTCAGTTCTAGTTCAGTTCTAGTTCAGTTCTAGTTTAGTTCTAGTTCAGTTCTAGTTCAGTTCTAGTTCGGTTTCTGTTCAGTTTTTAACAGTTTTAACTATCTTTCGTCCTTTGCAGCTATAACCGTGGGTAATAACTAGTAGCACTTCTATAAGTTGTTATTGTCATTGTTGCAATAACAAGTATAGTAGTAACAAAAACATCAGCAGCAACATAAAAATCAGCATGTTGCAAATCTAGTTGTTTGTTCTACATTCCTTCTTTCAATTTTTCTCCAATTCATTCAGTTTTTTCCACCCATTCATGCAGCCACACATTTACTTATGTGCTTACAGAACAACAACAAGCAGTAAGAAAAAATACAAAATCTTACAAAAGTATAATATTGCAGCCGTAGTAGTAGACATCTTTTTTCAAATTAATTTTGTGCAACAAAAACAATGAATACTAATGCCTAAA
This sequence comes from Lucilia sericata, assembly GCF_015586225.1. Lineage (NCBI taxonomy): Eukaryota > Metazoa > Arthropoda > Insecta > Diptera > Calliphoridae > Lucilia > Lucilia sericata. The sequence goes on from NW_023994253.1 coordinate 376,830, forward strand.
GGACCAAAATACAAAACCCAACAATATTAACTTCAACATCAGCCCAAGTTGGAAATGGGCTGACACATGTAGGTGGTTGCAGTGGTAGTGATGGGATATTATGGGAAAACTTTTAAAATGTTTCTTTTTTTTTTTTTAAATATGTTAGCTTGACTGTTTTTGGTCATAGACAACATCGTATAAAACATACACAGGACGAGACAAGACATACATACATATATGGACTAAAAAGGAAGAACAAAACAACAACAATAGTAACAAGGGACATGTAGCAATAACAGCAACAAAAACATACTGCAGTTGTATTAGCAATGTTGGCAACATTAACAACAACATGAATATTTCTTTAACAAACAGTAACTACTATTTTGCAACTGAGAGAGACATGTGAAGTACATAAGTCACACATACATATATGTAATTGTGTATCCTTTTTCTACCAAAAAACATATCTGTATCCAGTCATGTCCTTTTCATATGTGTAGGACAAACACATTCACACACTTATTCAGAATTTCTTGTCTATACATCGTTTGTTCTGTTTTGTCCTGAACATGTGTATGTAAGTGTGATGTATGCATGTGGGAGTTTATTTTATTGTCTGCTACAGCAACAAAGAATTTGTCAACTATTGTTGTCTGTATGTCTGTCGTTGTGTCTAATCTTTAAAATACATATAATATTGAAGATTAATATGTATTAAAAATAAATATATATGTGGAACTTAGAATCATTTTTAAGTAAATTTAAACATATTCGTAACTTAAATAAATAAATAATTATGGATAAATTTATTTTTAAACATATTAATAATGAATTCACACGTATATATAATTAACTAGTTTAAAAAAGGAATATTAATAAATTTAAGTGAACATAAAATACTTCACACACATGAACTTTATTATAAATACTCATGTCTGAGAGGTAGAAAAAGTTAAAACAATAACAGCAACAACAATCAAAGTAAATAACAAGTAATTCTTAAGTGCAAATACTTGTACATAAATGGAGCTGCAATTACTTATAAAAAACACTACACTCCTTATAAAGTGTCATTACATTAGGGTAGTGCAACTTAAGAAATAAAATAAACAAGACAAGTAGCGAAATCTAGAATAGCCACTTTCAAGTACAATTGAACACGAACTGACCTAAAGCTGAACTAGAACTAAACTAGAACTGAACTAGAACTGAACTAGAACTGAACTAGAACTGAACTAGAACTGAACTAGAACTGAACTAGAACTGAACTAGAACTGAACTAGAACTGAACTAGAACTGAACTAGAACTGAACTAGAACTGACTAGAACTGAACTAGAACTGAACTAGAACTGAACTAGAACTGAACTAGAACTGAACTAGAACTGAACTAGAAACTGAACTAGAACTGAACTAGAACTGAACTAGAACTGAACTAGAACTGAACTAGAACTGAACTAGAACTGAAAATACTAGAACTGAAACTAGAACTGAACTAGAACTGAACTAGAACTGAACTAGAACTGAACTAGAACTGAACTAGAACTGAACTAGAACTGAACTAGAACTGAACTAGAACTGAACTAGAACTGAACTAGAACTGAACAAGAACTGAACTAGAACTGAACTAGAACTGAACTAGAACTGAACTAGAACTGAACTAGAACTGAACTAGAACTGAACTAGAACTGAACTAGAACTGAACTAGAACTGAACTAGAACTGAACTAGAACTGAACTAGAACTGAACTAGAACTGAACTAGAACTGAACTAGAACTGAACTAGAACTGAACTAGAACTGAACTAGAACTGAACTAGAACTGAACTAGAACTGAACTAGAACTGAACTAGAACTGAACTAGAACTGAACTAGAACTGAACTAGAACTTAACTAGAACTGAACTAGAACAGAACTGAACTAGAACAGAACTAGAACTGAACTAGAACTGAACTAGAACTGAACTAGAACTGAACTAGAACTGAACTATGTATGTAAAAATTACTAAAGGTAGATAATAATTTAAAAAATTAAAATCTTAAATGTGCTTCTGTTCCCTAATACTTAACTACAAAATGTTCGTATTGAATAAAAAAACAAGTTTAAAACTATTATTCATTTGTTTGTTTGTATGTAATGAAAAATCCCTATGTGTTTAGGTATGTGTGCGAGTGTTTGCCAGCAAAGGCTTTAATAGACAATACATATAATGCAAAAAAAGAAGAAGAACAGAAACTCTATATTGTAAGAATTATCAAAGAATAGATTGTAGCTTCTTACTTTTTAACCGAGTGTGTGTAAAAGTTGGGCATAAATGTATACAAGAGCTATTAACGTGCCTCCAGCTGGAGTAGTGGATATGTGTGTATTTGAGTGAGTGGTTGTGCGAGTAAATGTTGACAATATGAATATAAATGTTTATTTTCTACTTGTCTTTATAGAGCAAAAGCTGAAAAATAAAATTTACCACAAACGGTTTTTTTTTTCCTTTTATACTAAAGCTTTAAAAGTTAGAAAAGTTAAAATAAACGTGTTTATTTAAATGTGTAAAAATCAGAGGTGGAACAAAATTACAAAATATTACAGATAGAAATTGTTGAATAGAAAAAAAATTTGGGAAATTTACTAAAAATAGCCTTTTTAAGAAAATTTACTGCAAAGTTTAAGAAATGTTAGAAACATGTTAAAAACTAATTTCTAGTCATAGTCTAGTCATAGTCTAGTCATAGTCTAGTCATAGTCTAGTCATAGTCTAGTCATAGTCTAGTCATAGTCTAGTCATAGTCTAGTCATAGTCTAGTCATAGTCTAGTCATAGTCTAGTCATAGTCTAGTCATAGTCTAGTCATAGTCTAGTCATAGTCTAGTCATAGTCTAGTCATAGTCTAGTCATAGTCTAGTCATAGTCTAGTCATAGTCTAGTCATAGTCTAGTCATAGTCTAGTCATAGTCTAGTCATAGTCTAGTCATAGTCTAGTCATAGTCTAGTCATAGTCTAGTCATAGTCTAGTCATAGTCTAGTCATAGTCTAGTCATAGTCTAGAAGTCATAGTCTAGTCATAGTCTAGTCATAGTCTAGTCATAGTGAGAGTCCTAGTCTAGTCATAGTCTAGTCATAGTCTAGTCAAGTCTAGTCATAGTCTAGTCATAGTCTAGTCATAGTCTAGTCATAGTCTAGTCAATAGTCTAGTCATAGTCTAGTCATAGTCTAGTCATAGTCTAGTCATAGTCTAGTCATAGTCTAGTCATAGTCTAGTCATAGTCTAGTCATAGTCTAGTCATAGTCTAGTCATAGTCTAGTCATAGTCTAGTCATAGTCTAGTCATAGTCTAGTCATTCTAGTCATAGTCTAGTCATAGTCTAGTCATAGTCCTAGTCATAGTCTAGTCATAGTCTAGTCATAGTCTAGTCATAGTCTAGTCCATAGTCTAGTCATAGTCTAGTCATAGTCTAGTCATAGTCTAGTCATAGTCTAGTCATAGTCTAGTCATAGTCGAGTCATAGTCTAGTCATAGTCTAGTCATAGTCTAGTCATAGTCTAGTCATAGTCTAGTCATAGTCCGTATGTCATAGTCTAGTCATAGTCGTCATAGTCTAGTCTAGTCATAGTCTAGTCATAGTCTAGTCATAGTCTAGTCATAGTCTAGTCATAGTCTAGTCATAGTCTAGTCATAGTCTAGTCATAGTCTAGTCAGTCTAGTCATAGTCTAGTCATAGTCTAGTCATAGTCTAGTCATAGTCTAGTCATAGTCTAGTCATAGTCTAGTCATAGTCTAGTCATAGTCTAGTCATAGTCTAGTCATAGTCTAGTCATAGTCATAGTCTAGTCATAGTCTAGTCATAGTCTAGTCATAGTCTAGTCATAGTCTAGTCATAGTCTAGTCATAGTCTAGTCATAGTCTAGTCATAGTCTAGTCATAGTCTAGTCATAGTCTAGTCATAGTCTAGTCATAGTCTAGTCATAGTCTAGTCATAGTCTAGTCATAGTCTAGTCATAGTCTAGTCATAGTCTAGTCATAGTCTAGTCATAGTCTAGTCATAGTCTAGTTATAGTCTAGTTATAGTCTAGTCATAGTCTAGTAATTTAGCAAAAATTAAAATATTTCTAAAAATGTATTTTGCTACGCTTCTGCTTCTTAAACACTACATATGCGTTTATATATAAATTTTTTTCATTTGTGTATATATTTATTTATTTTAAACTTAACAATAACAAAATCAATAACAAAACTATTACAATAAAGGATAAAAGTTATGTGAACCACTAGCAAAAAAAAAACTTAAAAAAATAAGCTAGTAAGGTTGTTACGAATCTTTAATACCCTTCATGGATTATAATTTTTTGGAACAGCAAATTTTTTAAACAGATTACGCAATTTTCCTCAAGTTTTTTCGACAGTTTTAAATATGTATGTATATCTACAAACAATTAAATCTTTATTTAATCAGATCCATGATTTTTATTTCTTTTAAACAGTTTTTCATTCTTTTGCTTCTACATAAAAGTACTTTCTATTTGTTGTAGCAAAACTTTTATGTCATCATTTGGTTATCCGTCCATAGTTAAAGCCACAAAGATAAATGCGCTATATTGCTAAAGTTTCATTTCATGTACCATCCTCATACCTCAAAATAATAACAGTTTAAATTGTCATTGTATCTCTTGCTATAAAAATTATACGCATTTACACACATACACGTACATATATATATATATGGTATATATTTTGTGTTTGCAACTAATAAACCACCTCTTATATTTTAAGTTTCCTGAAATTACAAAGTACGTGGTATGAGAGTAATTTATAATGTATTGTCGCCTCATAAAACATCCTTGTTGTGTGTTTGATAGTATTCGTACTAGTTGTTGCATTTTCGTTTCATGTTGTTCTTTTTTTATTTATTATAAAATGTTGAATCACAAGAAATTTTTGTCTGTCTTCTAGATAAATTTTATTTCTATAGAAAATTTAGGTATAGTAGTGGGCAAATAGAGAGCACTGTAGCATGAACATTTTAGTAATTTTTTATATAAAATAGCTTTAAAAAGCTTACATTAAATCTGTATAAATATAGGTATAGATTGGAAAATTATTTTTAAACAACTTTTAAACAAAACTGTTGTTGTTACACATACCTTTCCTATCATACATTTTATTTGGTTTGTTATTGTATTCCGTTTCCTGGTATGTCTCTCGCTTTTTCGCTCTCACATATCCTCTTTTTCTTCCATTACAATTTATGAAGTGCATTAACATTTACCGTTATAAATGATTGTTCTCGCATATAAACAACACTCAGACAATTATATATGTTTAGACGTGAAAAAAAATAATCCTCACTACTTTCCTCTCTCTTTCTGGTTATCAAACTTTCACACAAACACACACACTCACTTATATTGTAATAAAAATAATATGAGTTTAGTTGAATGATTTCAAACAAGTACAAATGATGATTTTTAAAATCCACTATTATTACTACTGCAACCACATACGAAAGGGGAATGTTAAAGGGGATTTATGAAAGGGGTGTTAGAAATTCCATACCACGGTAGTCACATTGTCGTCTATAATTTAGACGGTAGACAATAGACTAGACTATAGTCTAGTCTATAGTCTAGTCTATAATTTAGACGATAGACAATATACTAGACTATAGTCTAGTCTATAACTTAGACGATAGACAATAGACTAGTCTAGTCTATAGTCTAGTCTATAGTCTAGTCTATAGTCTAGTCTATAGTCTAGTCTATAGTCTAGTCTATAGTCTAGTCTATAGTCTAGTCTATAGTCTAGTCTATAGTCTAGTCTATAGTCTAGTCTATAGTCTAGTCTATAGTCTAGTCTATAGTCTAGTCTATAGTCTAGTCTATAGTCTAGTCTATAGTCTAGTCTATAGTCTAGTCTATAGTCTAGTCTATAGTCTAGTCTATAGTCTAGTCTATAGTCTAGTCTATAGTCTAGTCTATAGTCTAGTCTATAGTCTAGTCTATAGTCTAGTCTATAGTCTAGTCTATAGTCTAGTCTATAGTCTAGTCTATAGTCTAGTCTATAGTCTAGTCTATAGTCTAGTCTATAGTCTAGTCTATAGTCTAGTCTATAGTCTAGTCTATAGTCTAGTCTATAGTCTAGTCTATAGTCTAGTCTATAGTCTAGTCTATAGTCTAGTCTATAGTCTAGTCTATAGTCTAGTCTATAGTCTAGTCTATAGTCTAGTCTACAGTCTAGTCTATAGTCTAGTCTATAGTCTAGTCTACAGTCTAGTCTATAGTCTAGTCTACAGTCTAGTCTATAGTCTAGTCTATAGTCTAGTCTATAGTCTAGTCTATAGTCTAGTCTATAGTCTAGTCTATAGTCTAGTCTATAGTCTAGTCTATAGTCTAGTCTATAGTCTAGTCTATAGTCTAGTCTATAGTCTAGTCTATAGTCTAGTCTATAGTCTAGTCTATAGTCTAGTCTATAGTCTAGTCTATAGTCTAGTCTATAGTCTAGTCTATAGTCTAGTCTATAGTCTAGTCTACAGTCTAGTCTATAGTCTAGTGTACAGTCTAGTCTACAGTCTAGTCTATAGTCTAGTCTACAGTCTAGTCTACAGTCTAGTCTTAGTCTAGTCTATAGTCTAGTCTATAGTCTAGTCTATAGTCTAGTCTATAGTCTAGTCTATAGTCTAGTCTATAGTCTAGTCTATAGTCTAGTCTATAGTCTAGTCTATAGTCTAGTCTATAGTCTAGTCTATAGTCTAGTCTATAGTCTAGTCTATAGTCTAGTCTATAGTCTAGTCTATAGTCTAGTCTATAGTCTAGTCTATAGTCTAGTCTATAGTCTAGTCTATAGTCTAGTCTATAGTCTAGTCTATAGTCTAGTCTATAGTCTAGTCTATAGTCTAGTCTATAGTCTAGTCTATAGTCTAGTCTATAGTCTAGTCTATAGTCTAGTCTATAGTCTAGTCTATAGTCTAGTCTATAGTCTAGTCTATAGTCTAGTCTATAGTCTAGTCTATAGTCTAGTCTATAGTCTAGTCTATAGTCTAGTCTATAGTCTAGTCTATAGTCTAGTCTATAGTCCTAGTCTATAGTCTAGTCTATAGTCTAGTCTATAGTCTAGTCTATAGTCTAGTCTATAGTCTAGTCTATAGTCTAGTCTATAGTCTAGTCTATAGTCTAGTCTATAGTCTAGTCTATAGTCTAGTCTATAGTCTAGTCTATAGTCTAGTCTATAGTCTAGTCTATAGTCTAGTCTATAGTAGTCTATAGTCTAGTCTATAGTCTAGTCTATAGTCTAGTCTATAGTCTAGTCTATAGTCTAGTCTATAGTCTAGTCTATAGTCTAGTCTATAGTCTAGTCTATAGTCTAGTCTATAGTCTAGTCTATAGTCTAGTCTATAGTCTAGTCTATAGTCTAGTCTATAGTCTAGTCTATAGTCTAGTCTATAGTCTAGTCTATAGTCTAGTCTATAGTCTAGTCTATAGTCTAGTCTATAGTCTAGTCTATAGTCTAGTCTATAGTCTAGTCTATAGTCTAGTCTATAGTCTAGTCTATAGTCTAGTCTATAGTCTAGTCTATAGTCTAGTCTATAGTCTAGTCTATAGTCTAGTCTATAGTCTAGTCTATAGTCTAGTCTATAGTCTAGTCTATAGTCTAGTCTATAGTCTAGTCTATAGTCTAGTCTATAGTCTAGTCTATAGTCTAGTCTATAGTCTAGTCTATAGTCTAGTCTATAGTCTAGTCTATAGTCTAGTCTATAGTCTAGTCTATAGTCTAGTCTATAGTCTAGTCTATTCTAGTCTATAGTCTAGTCTATAGTCTAGTCTATAGTCTAGTCTATAGTCTAGTCTATAGTCTAGTCTATAGTCTAGTCTATAGTCTAGTCTATAGTCTAGTCTATAGTCTAGTCTATAGTCTAGTCTATAGTCTAGTCATAGTCTAGTCTATAGTCTAGTCTCTAGTCTAGTCTATAGTCTAGTCTATAGTCTAGTCTATAGTCTAGTCTATAGTCTAGTCTATAGTCTAGTCTATAGTCTAGTCTATAGTCTAGTCTATAGTCTAGTCTATAGTCTAGTCTATAGTCTAGTCTATAGTCTAGTCTATAGTCTAGTCTATAGTCTAGTCTATAGTCTAGTCTATAGTCTAGTCTATAGTCTAGTCTATAGTCTAGTCTATAGTCTAGTCTATAGTCTAGTCTATAGTCTAGTCTATAGTCTAGTCTATAGTCTAGTCTATAGTCTAGTCTAGTCTAGTCTATAGTCTAGTCTATAGTCTAGTTTAGTCTAGTCTATAGTCTAGTCTATAGTCTAGTCTATAGTCTAGTCTATAGTCTAGTCTATAGTCTAGTCTATAGTCTAGTCTGTAGTCTAGTCTGTAGTCTAGTCTATAGTCTAGTTTATGGTCTAGTCTATAGTCTAATTTATTTATATTCTTATCTATCTACAGTTTAGTCCATACTCTAGTCTATTATCTAGTCACTGTACAGTCTTCTATTCAACACCCTGTATCTAATACTTCAATTTAAACTAAAGTTGTTTAGTATTATTGTAAACACTCTACTCAAAAGCGATATAAACTGTGTTCCCTTTTTTTTTTGCACTGTATATACAAGTACATTTAACATTTATTTACAGTTGCTGTAAATAGTAAAGATTCCATTTTCATGGATTTAATACAATACAGTTTTAGTATAAATAATGTTTTAGCTATTGCTGTTTTGTTGTGGCTACTTCTCCTGTCCATGGACTTAAATTTACTGCTTGAACTAGCATTATTATTGTTTTCATACCAGTTTATTTATTTGGATTGGCCAACATGGCCATCAATTGTTGTTTCGAGCAATAATAATGATTTAGACAAATTATTGTTGCAGAACAATAAATGTTCATTTTTAGTTGGACAAAGGTCCTTTGGAAAATGAAAAAGAATGGATATTTGTAGTAAGAATAATGATAATAATGGTAGTAACAGCAAACCCATTCATACACACACACATACATATGATGAAAGAGCTAATTAAATTTTATTTTATAATAAGGAATTGTGGTTGAAAAGAAACTGAAAATAATAATTAGTTCGAAAGGAAAAAAGAAAATTATTTGTTTAAGAAACTCATTAAAATTAATGGTTTAAAACTATGGTATTTGAAAAACATAAAATCATTTATCAAAAATATATTAAATATACTTTATATAAATATAACATTATTTATGACACTTGTCATTACCATTAAAGTCTTCCAAAAAATATTTATGAAATATTTTAGGATTTTTCTACAATCATGGTGTAAACTTTTTAAAGCTTTTAACGTTGACATAAATTGTCATTTAACAATCTAATGTGGGCAGTGATGAACAGTTGACCTTCAATTTTGGTAATTTTAGATGATGATGTAAAGCAAAAAAAAAAAATTAGAAAAATACAAATAAGATTAAAATGCCCAAGGACTTAATCCTAAAGATAAATTTAGATGATTTCAATAAGATTTAAATTATAGTTAAAATATTAATAATTTCATATTTATGCAAATATTCTAGAATTAAATGTTAATTTAATTTTTTACTTCACCTATTTCTATCCAAAAAATAAAAATTTCTTTCTATATTTAAATTCTTCTAGCATCTGCCAGTTGTCATCAATCAGTCAGTCATGCATAATAACACCAACACACATACATACATTTAGCATTTGAGGAAATAGTAAAAAAGATTTAAATATGTAATTCTATAATTTTCTCTAGAACTGCCTCAAGAAACTGACATCATTTTTTGATCTTGAGAAGAGAAAAGTAAAAAAGCCTAAATTCAATTTTAACAACAAACTAACAACATCTTGATGTATCCCCAAAATACACATACAATTACGAGTAAAATTTGTATCTACTTTCATTATTATTGTTATTATAAAGATGTAGGAAGTTTAAAAGCAAGTAGGTTTTTAGGCGTACATAAAAAAATACATTAGGGCAGCCCTTAAAAGGAGATTTCAGAATTGTAAAATGGCTTAAATACTTAGAATAAACTGTATTTCATGTGAGAGAGAGGACAAAAATGTTGTCTGCTTTTAGGCTCCTACCTACTATTTCAATCAAAAACTCAAATAAATCTTCATACACATCTGTATGTAAAGTCAATGTGTAAAAATGTTACTTTAACTATGTATGCGTAAACAATGATAGATTTCCTACATGGAATCGAAAGGAAAGAAAAAACTTCAACATATTCAAATAAAATAAACGTCATGTAGAAATTGCTTTGCAAAACACAACAACAAAAACATAAGAAAATGAAAATTGCTAGAAAAAGACAAGAGAATACAAAATTGAACTTATGTAAATGTTTAACAAACAAATGGAAAAAATAACTAAATAGATACAAATACAAATATCTAGCAAATGGGATACATCCACACACATACATACAATTTCACTAAAACTATACACTCAAAAGAATCTGCTCATCATGCAATTTAGTTAAACATTAAATGATTTGAATATGACTAGACTATGACTAGACTATGACTAGACTATGACTAGACTATGACTAGACTATGACTAGACTATGACTAGACTATGACTAGACTATGACTAGACTATGACTAGACTATGACTAGACTAGACTAGACTATGACTAGACTATGACTAGACTATGACTAGACTATGACTAGACTATGACTAGACTATGACTAGACTATGACTAGACTATGACTAGACTGACTAGACTATGACTAGACTATGACTAGACTATGACTAGACTATGACTAGACTATGACTAGACTATGACTAGACTATGACTAGACTATGACTAGACTATGACTAGACTATGACTAGACTATGACTAGACTATGACTAGACTATGACTAGACTATGACTAGACTATGACTAGACTATGACTAGACTATGACTAGACTATGACTAGACTATGACTAGACTATGACTAGACTATGACTAGACTATGACTAGACTATGACTAGACTATGACTAGACTATGACTAGACTATGACTAGACTATGACTAGACTATGACTAGACTATGACTAGACTATGACTAGACTATGACTAGACTATGACTAGATGACTAGACTATGACTAGACTATGATGACTATGACTAGACTATGACTAGACTATGACTAGACTATGACTAGACTATGACTAGACTATGACTAGACTATGACTAGACTATGACTAGACTATGACTAGACTATGACTAGACTATGACTAGACTATGACTAGACTATGACTAGACTATGACTAGACTATGACTAGATGACTAGAATGACTAGACTATGACTAGACTATGACTAGACTATGACTAGACTATGACTGACTATGACTAGACTATGACTAGACTATGACTAGACTATGACTAGACTATGACTAGACTATGACTAGACTATGACTAGACTATGACTAGACTATGACTAGACTATGACTAGACTATGACTAGACTATGACTAGACTATGACTAGACTATGACTAGACTATGACTAGACTATGACTAGACTATGACTAGACTATGACTAGACTATGACTAGACTATGACTAGACTATGACTAGACTATGACTAGACTATGACTAGACTATGACTAGACTATGACTAGACTATGACTAGACTAGACTAGACTATGACTAGACTATGACTAGACTATGACTAGACTATGACTAGACTATGACTAGACTATGACTAGACTATGACTAGACTATGACTAGACTATGACTAGACTATGACTAGACTATGACTAGACTATGACTAGACTATGACTAGACTATGACTAGACTATGACTAGACTATGACTAGACTATGACTAGACTATGACTACTAGACTATGACTAGACTATGACTAGACTATGACTAGACTATGACTAGACTATGACTAGACTATGACTAGACTATGACTAGACTATGACTAGACTATGACTAGACTATGACTTTTTTCCTTCAAATATTAATTTCGTAAAAAGTGTCATGTTAAGTAAATATTTCAATTATTATGGAGCAGGTAACATACCAACATATATTATAACTTATCAAGTTTTCTCAAAAATTTCTTATCTTTATTAAAAATATATAACATTAAGAATCCCCACCAACAAATTTTACCAACATTTTCCAATGACTGTCTATTGACAGCCAAAGATTAACAAACAAATAAAATTCACGTTTTACTTATAAGAACGTGACTTAATTTTCATATTCATTTTATTTTTCATTTTTTTCTTATTATTGTTGTTCCTTTCGCTCCAACCACTACGAAAAATATCCCTAGAAAATGACAGGGACACATTATCGTATGGAAAGATCTAACAGAAAAAAATGCTTCTAAAAAAATTGTCAAAATCTTAGAATGACAAAAAAGCTGCAAAAAAACGTAAATGCTCAACACAATACACAACAAAATGATAAATGTTTATAGCTTAAAAATAAGATAAGATAAGCAGAAAATGCAAAAAAAATGTGAAGGAAAAATAAGCACAATAAAGAAAAAATATAAAAAATAATGCCAGTAAATTCAAGTTAAAAAGTGACATTCACATAAGTTGAAAAAATAAAATACCCGAATCCATTTTGCGAAATTGAAAGACACTGATTGGAGACAACAATAACAACAACATACATGTACCCAGAAACCCCTTAAACGAAATATAAAATGCAAAATATTTATACAAATATGAAAGATTATTTCAACATGTGTAGTTTTTGAAGTCACTTTTTTAAAGTTAATTTTAATATTCAATGGAAAACATTAGAGGTATTTTACAAACAACCTGAATTGAAAGGATTTTCAACAGGATTTTTGAAGATAAGGCACGTGTGAAAAATTAAAATGTATTTCTTATACGAATTAAATCATACTTTGTTTTAGGTTCTTTTTCCTTTAATTTGCTGCAGCTTAAACTAACTAACTAACTAACTAACTAACTAACTAACTAACTAACTAACTAACTAACTAACTAACTAACTAACTAACTAACTAACTAACTAACTAACTAACTAACTAACTAACTAACTAACTAACTAAACTAACTAACTAACTAACTAACTAACTAACTAACTAACTAACTAACTAACTAACTAACTAACTAACTAACTAACTAACTAACTAACTAACTAACTAACTAACTAACTAACTAACTAACTAACTAACTAACTAACTAACTAACTAACTAACTAACTAACTAACTAACTAACTAACTAACTAACTAACTAACTAACTAACTAACTAACTAACTAACTAACTAACTAACTAATTTAAATTTTTTGGAAAGTGTATTAAAAATAGCAAATTTTTGGAAAATGTACTAAAAATATAAAATTTTTTGAAAATGTACTAAAAATTGCAAATTTTTGGAAAATGTACTAAAAATAGCAAATTTTTGGAAATGTACTAAAAACCAAAAATTTTGGAAAATGTACTAAAAATAGCAAATTTTTAGAAAATGTACTAAAAAGCAGCAATTTTTTGGAAAATTTACCAAAATAGCAAATTATTGGAAATTAAAAAAAATCTACAAATTTCAAATGTATAGCAAAATTTTCCTTCCCTGTCATGGTGTATTGATAAGTATGTACATATGTGTGAAAATGTACATTCACATGTTCGTGATTATGATGGTACCTACTACTACTGCTGATGATATTGCTTCAGCTGGCATTGGTTGGTGTTGGTTAAGTTGGTTTAATTTAGCTTTTACCAGCCATATGCATAATGTCAGCATCAATAACAACAGAAGCGGAAAAAATATCCAACACTTTGTATGGTTTGGTTTTATTCTAAACTTAGTTTTTTTCCCCTCATTGCCATTATGGCATAGCGTGGAGTAGCTGTTCTTGGTGTTATTGGTGTTTTAATTTTTGCTCTAATGGCGTTCGTTCAGTCATCCATACGACCGACCGACCGTCCGTCCGTCCATTCATATACATTAAAACAAATATATGGAGGCAAGTGTAGAGAGAAAATGGAAGTCAAAAGGAAAAAAATATTATGATCACTTTATTTTCTGCTTTCTTGCTGATTGGTTTGCTATGAATGGTAGGAAGGTAGGGTGAGAGTATTGTATTAAATATTTGTGAGAATTCAGCCTAATTTTCCACTACATTGCACTTCATTAATCAAATAAAAAAAGAAAATGTTAAAACACAGACGTTTGTATGAGTGCCGAAGAGAGACATTAATAAATAAACCAGGTGTTGTGCTACAAGTATGTATGTAAGTGTTTGCTGTTGCTGGTATATTTGACTTTTAAGTCCGACACTTGACTTGCTGTGGCTGTTGCCTGGCTACGTGTGAATATTCATGTATTTAAGTAAGTGTTGGTGGATGCTGTTGCATTTTGTTTACTGTTTTTCTATTTTGTTTGATCAGTCCTCCTGCTGTTTTCACCTTCTTCACATAATTTTTGTTTTTTGGTAGCAAAAAAAGTACTTCTACCTTAAAACACTGCATAGAGAAAGAGAGTTGCAGCCAATTAACAGTTTCGCATTTTAAGTGGTAAAGTTTCACTGGCAATATGTAGGCAAAGTTGTTGTTTTCCTAATAAACTTTCAGACATAGTAAAACTAGTACTGCTATAGCAAGAGTGCAAACCAGTATGTGTGTTAACAGAGTTTTTGCTACCTTTTATAAATTTCTTCTAGTTTTAATTACCACTAAATCATTGTCAATGACTTTTTAATGCCTAAAGGTATGTGACGACTATAATGATATTTCCTTGATAGCAGAGCTAAAATAGTGTCATATTAAAAAGTACTATTTTAAAGAATTTGAGAACAAAAGAAATAAAGCAAATTTAGTTAGTTTAGCTGTGGTGGTTGAAAACTTTAAACAGAAATTATTAATTAATTTGCTTAAAAGTAGGCTTTAGTAGCATAAATATAATATCAGCCTAATGGTAGGCAATATAATTTAAGAAAACAAGATTTTTTTAATACTAAATAGTTTATATAGCATTTTCTCTAGAAAAGGATTACAAAACCTCTTCAAGAACAATTCCGATTATTATAATTGTTGAAGTGGTCCTTCACATCGGTATTGTATAAGTATTTTTCTTATTAACTTGTTATTATTGTTTCTTTGGTATTACTAAATAATTCATACGCCATGTTGTTATTATTATGCAAACACATCTAATCTTATTACACACATTTCAGAACAAAACATAACTGAACTTGCAATGAACAGTGGGCAATACATAGAAAATTTTCCAAAAATTTCCTACTTTTAGTAAATTTTCCATAAATTTCATATTTTTAGTAAATTTTTCAAAAAATTGCTATTTTTAGTAAATTTTCCAAAAAAAACACTATTTTTAGTAAAAAATACCAAATCTTATTCCACAGTTTCAACTTTCATTCCTTTTCTGCATTTTTCTAATCAAACTAAAAAGTACAATTTATGATTTCATAACAGATTCTTCTATTTTATATTTTTTTCCTCTAACTCCATTTACATCTATTATGAGCATTATTAGCATAACACATTTATGTTTGCAAGTATTTATGGCCATAAAGTATAAATTCTAAATGAAGCTAGAATAATTCTAAAAAAATGCCAACAGCCATTATCAAAGCTATAATTAGTTATCAAACTCATTATGAAATAAATAACCCTCCATAATAATGGTTGTTACAAGAAAAAAAGTTGCAAAAAATATAAAAAGTTTATTTCACCAAACTGGCACGTCTTAAAAAAAAAACTTTTTATATAATGCGCATCAATATTTTTTTCTATGTCTACAATTGCTCTTGAAATTTGTTTTCCAATTTTATGGTTTTTTTTCTTTTTTTTTCAACCATTAAATGTTTTTCAAGAGTGGTTTGATTTAATACAATTACAAAAGATTTAAAAATTTAAGAGGTCAATTGATTTTAATAGTATATTTTCTAAAAATAGCAAACTCTCCGACACATTTACTGAAAACTCTCCGAACTGAACTAGAACTGAACTAGAACTGAACTAGAACTGAACTAGAACTGAACTAGAACTGAACTAGAACTGAACTAGAACTGAACTAGAACTGAACTAGAACTGAACTAGAACTGAACTAGAACTGAACTAGAACTGAACTAGAACTGAACTAGAACTGAACTAGAACTGAACTAGAACTGAACTAGAACTGAACTAGAACTGAACTAGAACTGAACTAGAACTGAACTAGAACTGAACTAGAACTGAACTAGAACTGAACTAGAACTGAACTAGAACTGAACTAGAACTGAACTAGAACTGAACTAGAACTGAACTAGAACTGAACTAGAACTGAACTAGAACTGAACTAGAACTGAACTAGAACTGAACTAGAAGAACTAGAACTGAACTAGAACTGAACTAGAACTGAACTAGAACTGAACTAGAACTGAACTAGAACTGAACTAGAACTGAACTAGAACTGAACTAGAACTGAACTAGAACTGAACTAGAACTGAACTAGAACTGAACTAGAACTGAACTAGAACTGAACTAGAACTGAACTAGAACTGAACTAGAACTGAACTAGAACTGAACTAGAACTGAACTAGAACTGAACTAGAACTGAACTAGAACTGAACTAGAACTGAACTAGAACTGAACTAGAACTGAACTAGAACTGAACTAGACTAACTGAACTAGAACTGAACTAGAACTGAACAGAACTGAACTAGAACTGAACTAGAACTGAACTAGAACTGAACTAGAACTGAACTAGAACTGAACTAGAACTGAACTAGAACTGAACTAGAATGAACTAGAACTGAAACTAGAACTGAACTAGAACTGAACTAGAACTGAACTAGAACTGAACTAGAAACTGAACAGAACTGAACTAGAAATGAACTAGAACTGAACTAGAACTAGAAACTGAACTAGAACTGAACTAGAACTGAACTAGAATGAACTAGACTGAACTAGAACTGACTAGAAATGACTAGAACTGAACTAGAACTGAACTAGAACTGAACTAGAACTGAACTAGAACTGAACTAGAACTGAACTAGAACTGAACTAGAACTGAACTAGAACTGAACTAGAAATGAACTAGAACTAACTAGAATGAACTAGAATGAACTAGAACTGAACTAGAAACTAGAACTGAACTAGAACCTGAACTAGAACTGAACTAGAACTGAACTGATGACTAGACTGAACTAGAAACTGAACTAGAACTGAACTAGAACTGAAACTAGAAGAACTAAACTAGAACTGAACTGAACTAGAACTGAACTAGAACTGAACTAGAACTGAACTAGAACTGAACTAGAACTGAACTAGAACTGAACTAGAACTGAACTAGAACTGAACTAGAACTGAACTAGAACTGAACTAGAACTGAACTAGAACTGCTAGAACTGAACTAGAACTGAACTAGAACTGAACTAGAACTGAACTAGAACTGAACTAGAACTGAACTAGAACTGAACTAGAACTGAACTAGAACTGAACTAGAACTGAACTAGAACTGAACTAAAACTGAACTAGAACTGAACTAGAACTGAACTAGAACTGAACTAGAACTGAACTAGAACTGAACTAGAACTGAACTAGAACTGAACTAGAACTGAACTAGAACTGAACTAGAACTAAACTAGAACTAGAACTGAACTAGAACTGAACTAGGTCTGAACTAGAACTGCACTAGAACTGAACTAGAACTGAACTAGAACTGAACTAGAACTGAACTAGAACTAAACTAGAACTGAACTAGAACTGAACTAGAACTGAACTAGAACTGAACTAGAACTGAACTAGAACTGCACTAGAACTGAACTAGAACTGAACTAGAACTGAACTTGAACTGAACTAGAACTGAACTAGAACTGAACTAGAACTGAACTAGAACTGAACTAGAACTGAACTAGAACTGAACTAGAACTGAACTTGAAACTGAACTTGAACTGAACTTGAACATGAACTGAACTTGAACTGAACTGAACTGAACTTGAACTGAACTTGAACTGAACTAAAACTGAACTAGCACTGAGTTAGAACATTACTATAGAAATTTTTTCTATAAATTAAGTTTACATACTCTTAACCTCCATATATCAAGCCACTAAAGGTGTAAATAAAATTCATAACCATAAAACAACATTGTTTCTATCATGACTTGCAAGCCATTTTCCTTAACCTTTACTTACTACTATAAACAGCCGCCCAAAAAACACTTCGAACACATTACAAACCTGATTTTTAATTGTACAAATGGACTTTTTATGACCGTATTTTGTTCTGGTTAGATGAATGTGCGAGAAATAAAAAGAAAAACATGTTAAAGGTTTAACTTAAAATGATGAAGGCAAACAAACACACACACAGGTGCTGATGATGATATTAGTGTGTTGGGAAACCAATTTTTGTAAAACGATTTTATTTCGTTGAAATTGGTCATAAAACTTAATTAGAATTAAAATCGTGCTTGTGCCAGTCAAATAAATAAATGATGCATGAAGCGCAAAAAAGGTTTAAGAAAAATAAATGAACATTTTGCAAAACAAAAGTAATCAGGAGTTAATAATTTATGAAATAGAGTATTACACTTTTTATTACATTTGATGGTAATGATATAATGTTCAATAATAAAAATTCTTGAGGTAACAAACTTCTTTAAGCTTTAATTAAATTGATATAAACAAATTAAATTTTTCCATTTTTTTGCAAAAAAAATATCACTTTAATCATATTTGCTTTACTTTCTCCATAAATTTTGTTTTCTCCAAAAATATTCTATTGTTTTCCGTTTAAAAATTAAAAAAAAAATACAAAATTCCAATTACAAAACTTCTCTGCATAACTATTCGTAGATTTTTACTACTTTTAGTTTATAGATTTTATGAAATGAAATTTTATATCCACGCTCGTCGTCTAATTCCATTAACTTGACTATTATAAGTTGTCTTTTATTCCCACTCCTAAAACATTTATTCCTTTCCATTGGAGAGATGAAACTAGTAACAACAACAACGAATAATACATTAATGCATCTATGCTGTATAATAAAACAACAACAGTTGTCAACATAAAACTTTTTACTTTAGTTTTTTTACCACAAGTGTTGCAAATATGTTGGTGGGGAGTTAATGTATGTATGTGTTGCAGTTACAACCGCAACGACAATATACACAGACATAACTTTTGATATTTATTTTCTCTCTTTCGATGACACACACACACTCATGCAAACACAATTTTAACTGAGTTCATTAGTGAGAAATGGTGGATAGGGTAGTACAGAAGCGTAGCTTTTGCTATTTATAGTAAATTTTCCACAAAATTTGATATTTTTAGCAAATTTTTCATACATTTGCTATTTTTAGTAAATTTTCGGATAAATTGACTGTTTTTAGTAAATGTTTGAACAAATTTGCTATTTTTAGTAAATTGTCGAATTATTTTTAGTGAACTTTCGGACAAATTGACTATTTTTATTAAATTTTCGGATAAATTTGCCATTTTTAGTAAATCTTCGGATGAATGTGCTGTCTTAAGTAAATTTTCGGACAAATTTGCCATTTTTAGTAAATTTTCGGACAAATTTGCTGTTTTTAGTACATTTTCGGACAAACTTGTTGTTTTTACAAAATTTTCGGACAAATTGACTATTTTTAGTAAAATTTCGGACAAATTCGCTGTTTTTAGTAAATTTTATGAGAAATTTGCTATATTTACAAAATTTTCGGAGTAATTTGTTATTTTTACAAAATTTTCGGACAAATTGACTATTTTTAGTAAATTTTTGGACAAGTTACCAAGTTCTAGTAAATTTTCGGACAAATTTGCTGTTTTAGTACATTTTCGAAGAAATTTGCTATTTTTACTAAATTTTCGGACAAACTTGCTATTTTTAGTAAATTTTCGGACAATTTTTAGTGAACTTTCGGACAAATTGAATATTTTTATTAAATATTCGGACAAATTTGCTGTTTTTAGTGAATTTTCGGACAAATTAGGCATTTTTAGTAAAGTTTCGGACAAATTTGCTGTTTATAGTAAACTTTCGGACAAATTTGCAATTTTTATTAATTTTCGGACAAATTCGCTGTTTTTAGTCAATTTTCGGACAAATTCGCTGTTTTAGAAAATTTTCGGACGAATTTGCTGTTTTTACTAAATTTTCGGACAAATCGACTATTTTTAGAAAATTTTCGGAAAAATTCGATGTTTTTAATAAATTTTCGGAGAAATTACTAAATTTTCGGACAAATTGGCTATTTTTACTAAATTTTCGGAAAAGTTTCCTAGTTTTAGTAAATTTTCGGACAAATTCGCAATTTTCAGACAATTTTAGAAAATTTTCGGTGAAATTTGTTATTCTTATTAAATTTTCGGACAAATTGACTGTTTTTAGTAAATTTTCGCACAAATTGACTATTTTTAATAAATTTTCGGACAAATTTTATATTTTTAATAAATTTTTGGAAAAAATTGTTATTTTTAGTAACTTTTTGACAAATTTGTTGTTTAAAAAAAATCCAAAAATTTGCAATTTTTTGTAAATTTTCCAAAAATTTTCGTTTTTAATAATTTAACTGCTACGCCCTTATTTTCCCTTATACCCCAATGCGGGTGTAAATTTGTTGTGTCCAGAGCTCTTTAACTGGATTACGTTTGTTTGTTCTTTCGTTTTTTTTTTCTGCACTTTCTGCTTTTATTTCTGTTTGGTTTCTTTTATTTATTCTACTTATTCATTCTATAGACACAAGCTGTTACCATGGCATTTTAGCGCCACATGCAATTAGCAACAGAGGTTTAATCTTCTTTTAAACTTGTGCCCACGAAAGTTAGTCCTTGTCGTCAATTTCTTTATTTCTGTGTGCGTGTGTGTGTGTGTTTCATTTTTCTGACCAGCTTTTCTATTTTTAACAGAACAAAATATTCTGGTAGAAAAAAAATCTTGTTTGAATTTAGTTAGAAATGCGAGAATCTTTGAGAGTTAAGAGAAACTCTAATAAAAGTTTTAAGAAAACAAGAAAAAAAACCAGGAAAATAAATATGTAGTAGCAGTAGAAAAAAATCTTGGTTAAGAAATGAGAAAATAAATAGTTAAGTCGTTAGACTTAAAGAAAAAAAATTTTTAAACTTATAAGTTTTCTAGACTCACCACATACATACAGCAGCTAAGTACGTACATTCATTGGCTTAATACAAATATAATCTTACAACAAGTTTTATTATGTCGTCTTTTTTCTTTGCCTTTTTATGTCCTTTTTTTAATCAGTTAATGACTAAAAATGTCTCTGAGTGCTAATTATTTGTTATCATTTTAAACTTGTTATAAAAAGATTAAGTTTATTTTTCATTTTTATTCTGGGAAATTTTGTAGTTTTTTTCTTTGGTGAAAAGTTTTCCTGCTAAATGTTTTAATATTGTTTCATTTTCCTATAATTTATACACCTCACAGCATTTTATTTCATATTTCTGCTGTATTTTATAATCCAATATTTGGGGATAAATGTTGCTTACAAATGCCAACATATGTTTGCTTAGTACAACCATATGTGGCCTAATTATGAATATTCATTATGGGTAACAAATATGATATGAATTTTAAATTAGTTAGGCCTGATGATAAATAAGTAGGGAAAATATGTAATGTCGTTTGCTAAATTAAAGGAAAATAAGCAATGGATGTGTTCAAATATTTCACATAATTTTTGATAATATTAGTAAATTTTGCTATTTTTAGTCAATTTGTGGACAAATTTAATATTTTCACAAAATTTACGGAAAAATTTGTCATTTTTGAAAAACTTTCAGAAAAATTTGCTATTTTATGTAAAGTTTAGAAAAAATTTCTATTTTTAGTAATTTTTCGGTCAAATTTTTAGTAAATTTTCGGACAAATTTGATATTATCAATAAGTTTTCGAAAAAATTTATTATTTTTAGTAAATTTTGGACAAATTTGCATCTTTGGTAAATTTGCGTACAAATTTGCTATTTTTAGTAAATTTTCGAACAAATTTACTATTTCTAATAAATTTTGGGACAAATTAGCTATTTTTAGTAAATTTTCGGACAAATTTTTCTATTTTTAGTAAGTTTTCGGACAAATTTTCTATTTTGTAGTAAATTTTTGGTCAATTTTCGGTTGCTATTTTTAGTAAATTTTCGGACAAATTTGCTATTTTAGTAAATTTTCGGACAAATTTGCTATTTTGAATAAATTTTCGGAAAAATTTTATATTTTCAGTAAATTTTCGGACAAGTTTGCTATTTTTAGTAAATTTTCGCACAAATTCGGTATTTTTAATAAATTTTCGGACAAAATCGCTATTTTTAGTAAGTTTTCGGACAAATTTTCTTTTTTTTTTAGTAAATTTTCGGACAAATTTGCTATTTTTAGTAAATTTTCGGACAAATTTGCTATTTTTAGTAAATTTTCGCACAAATTCGCTATTTTTAGTAAGTTTTCGGACAATTTTTTTTATTTTTTTAGTAAATTTTTGAACAAATTTGCTATTTTTAGTAAATTTTCGCACAAATTCGCTATTGTTAGTAAATTTTCGGTTATACTTGCTAATTTTCGGACAAATTTGTTATTTTCAGTCAGTTTTCGTACAAATTTGCTATTTTTAGTCAATTTAGGACAAATTTACTATTTTTAGTAAATCTTCGTACAAATTTGCTATTTTCAGTAAATTTTCGTACAAATTTGCTATTTTCAGTAAATTTTCGTACAAATTTGGTATTTTTAGAAAATTTTTGGACAAATTTGTTATTTTTAGTAAATTTTCGGACAAATTTGCTATTTCTTGTAAATTTTCACACAAATTTGCTATTTTTTGTAAATTTTCGTACAAATTTGCTATTTTTGGTAAAGTTGCGTACAAATTTGCTATTCTCAGTAAATTTTAGGACAAAATTGCTATTCTCAGTAAATTTTCGGACAAATTTGCTATTTTCAGTAAATTTTCGTACAAATTTGGTATTTTTAGAAAATTTTTGGACAAATTTGTTATTTATAGTAAATTTTCGGACAAATTTGCTATTTCTTGTAAATTTTCACACAAATTTGCTATTTTTTGTAAATTTTCGTACAAATTTGCTATTTTTGGTAAAGTTGCGTACAAATTTGCTATTCTCAGTAAATTTTAGGACAAAATTGCTATTTTCAGTAAATTTTCGTACAAATTTGCTATTTTCAGTAAATTTTCGTACAAATTTGCTATTTTTAGAAAATTTTTGGACAAATTTGTTATTTTTAGTAAATGTTCGGACAAATTTGCTACTTTTAGTAAATTTTCGGTCAAATTTGCTATCTTCTGTAAATTTTCGTACAAATTTACTATTTTTAGTAAATTTTCGGACAAATTTGTTATTTTTGCTAAATTTAAATTATAAATAGTAAATTTAAAATATGTTCATCTTGAATATTAATTTACAAAAATTCAACATAAATTGTAAATATTTCTATTTACCTAGTTAGTCTTGTACAAATAGCAATAACTTCTGCTTAGAAAAGTGATTAATAAAATTGTAATCAAATGTAAAAACTTTTAATTTATTGTTTATTCAATTAAAAGCGAAAAAGTTTCACAAGAACAACAACAAATTGTTTGAGTGGCAAGTTATTATTAATCAAGAAAAATACATTAAATATTAATGAAAAAATTTAAATAATTTTTAAAAACAATAAGAAGAGACCTTTAGGAACATAGAAACGGAATAAAGACAAGTATTTAAATGTCATATTTTCTGAGAATAATTTATTGCAAAAATAAAGTTTTTCAAAATGTTAGCGATTTGAAGGAAAGCAAAGAAATATTATTAAAATTTTCAGTTAATTTTTAAAAAATTTCCTATTTATAATAAATTTTAAGAAAATTTTAATTTTAAAGTAAATTTTCTGAAAATCTTTCTACTTTTTAAAGTTAATTTCGCACAAATTTTTGAAACTTCCCTCGTTTTCCTCAACATAAACATTAATTTATTTTTACCCACATGAAGGACATACACACTCTATACGTATAAGTATATTTTAGGTATTATAATACCTAAAAGTAGGCAATTTATTTTTTGTTATTTTTATAATTCATGCCAAATACATATTAATCGCTTATGGCGTGATTTATAAAACCTAATACCTTTAACTACAAACACACATAAGTAAGTATGTAGGTATGTAAGTACGTGTGGGGGTATAAATACATATGTATGTATGTGTATGTTTACTAAAAACAAACACTTATATATAAATTTTCATTCATATGAAATGTAGACTAAAAGCAAAAATATACCAAATAAAAAAGTACCTACACACTTAAAACAAACATGTTTAAATATGAAAGTATCTCTATATGTTAGAAGTATGTGTTTTTTAAATACTTTTACATACATACAAATGATTACATATACTTGTATACATACATTCTTATACATTTAGTAGAGTCTCACGTATTTTCTAAATATTTATGCAACAATGCTGTACACAAGAATCCTGTAAAAACAAAAACAGGATCCTCTTACATACAAGTAAACATTAAAATGGATGTATGAGTGTAAAGTATCATACATACACTTTCATATCTACATAGGTACGTATGTGTATGTATGTATATTTACACGGCTAAAATGAACCTTTATGTTCACTTAATAAAGTGATATTCGTATGTTATAAACATTTGTGTGCTTTTTTGAAAATAAATATGTTTATTTATGTTTGTATGTATGTGAATATTTTACACATACCATTATTATAAGGCTAAAAAATATTTATGGATTTTTGATTTTTTTCATTTCATTTACTGTTATGTACATATTGCCATGTTTTTATTTACATTAGATATGCTATAGATTACCAGACCCTGATTATGACAACAACATTGGCTTTGTTGAAAAATTTTACGTGGTCTACTATTGACTGTCTGCCTGTTTTGTCGGTTAGGATTTTTGAAAAGTTAATTTTATAATTAGACAGGAGTGATACTGAATAGTATTGATTTTTAATAAATTTTCGAAATTAATGTTTAACGAAGTAACTTCTCTTCTAGTTCTTCTAGTGGCAGAATATGTCTCAAGATTTGTTTGCTCAACTTTACTACATTTTGAGCATTTAAAAAAAAACTGTTAATAAATTTTTCAAAAATTTGCTACTTTTAGTAAATTTTCAAAAAAGTTTGCTATTTTAGTAAATTTTATAAACAAATTTGCTATTTTAATAAATTTTCCAACAAATTTGTATTTTTAAGTAAATTTTCAAACAAATTTGCTATTTTTAGTAAATTTTCCAACAAATTTGCTATTTTTAGTAAATTTTCAAACATAGTTGCTATTTTTAGTAAATTTGTAAAAAAATTTGCTATTTTAATAAATTTTCAAACAAATTTGCTATTTTTAGTAAATTTTCAAACAAATTTGCTATTTTTAGTAAATTTTCCAATAAATTTGTTATTTTTAGTAAATTTTCCAATAAATTTGCTATTTTTAGTAAATTTTCCAACAAATTTGGTATTTTTAGTAAATTTTCCAACAAATTTACCACTTTTAGTAAATTTTCTAAGAAATTTGCTATTTTTAGTAAATTTCCTAACAAATTTGCTATTTTCAGTAAATTTTCTAAGAAATTTGCTATTTTTAGTCTAGTCTATAGCCTAGTCTATGGTCTAGTCTATGGTCTAGTCTATGGTCTAGTCTATGGTCTAGTCTATGGTCTAGTCTATGGTCTAGTCTATGGTCTAGTCTATGGTCTAGTCTATGGTCTAGTCTATGGTCTAGTCTATGGTCTAGTCTATGGTCTAGTCTATGGTCCAGTCTATGGTCTAGTCTATGATCTAGTCTATGGTCTAGTCTATGGTCTAGTCTATGGTCTAGTCTATGGTCTAGTCTATGATCTAGTCTATGGTCTAGTCTATAGTCTAGTCTATAGTCTAGTCTAATCTATAGTCTAGTCTATAATCTAGTCTATAGTCTAGTCTATAGTCTAGTCTATAGTCTAGTCTATAGTCTAATCTATAGTCTAGTATATAGTCTAGTCTAGTCTAGTCTAGTATATAGTCTAGTCTAGTCTATAGTCTAGTCTATAGTCTAGTCTATAGTCTAGTCTATAGTCTAGTCTATAGTCTAGTCTACAGTCTAGTCTATAGTCTAGTCTATAGTCTAGTCTATAGTCTAGTCTATAGTCTAGTCTATAGTCTAGTCTATAGTCTAGTCTATAGTCTAGTCTATAGTCTAGTCTATAGTCTAGTCTATAGTCTAGTCTATAGTAGTCTAGTCTATAGTCTAGTCCAACGGTTCCCAAATGGGGGTCCGCGGACCCCTAGTGGTCCGTAGTAAAATCCTAGGGGGTCCGCGAAGACGAACGAAAAAAAAAACATGAATAAACAATATTCTTTTATATGTATGTACAAATATCTCCAATTTTTGTGCAATAATCCCAAATTTTTTGGTGACTTTTTGAATTTTATTTTTTCGGTTGTTTATCAGGAAGAAGCTAAGCCCTACAAATTTATTGTATAACTTTTATAAAGTAAAGTATTGCGTGATTTGTAATTTTTATTTCCTGTATATGTACTGAAATAATGGTTTTTATTTCAGACAAATAATACTCTGCCTTACAATTAAATTAGGGATACTGGTATTCCAGAGTATGAAGTTCAATTCAAAGACAAGCTTATTATTGTTTGAAAGGACTAAAATTATATATTTTCAAAACAGAGGTGACTCTTTATGCATCTCTTTATAAATATTCCAATCCGACGTGATACACAGATTTTAGCTTGATTTTGTCGACCAATACATATTATTAAATTAACATCAGAAAATCCATAGCGTTTCGCGTAAATATGTAGCCAAAAACCATGAAGTAAAATAATTCGTTGGTATTTTAAAATTCAAATTTAAGTTCCAAATTCACAGTACTTTAACAATGAGTTCAAATCATATATTATGCGGATAACGCATTCCTCAACAACATAGAAGAAGTCCAACTTTCTTATATTATTTTCCCGAAAACTTAGCTCACTTACTCAGTTCACCCTTTGCAATCGCAACAAATTTTTGAAACGTGACTCCTTAAGCACATGTGACAATATTTGATAAAGAAACCTTTTCGCTACCTTGAAGAAAAATGAACATGAATGATCTCACGATCATAAAATGAAACATCATGTTAACATATCAACAAAGAAGTCATTCTATCTTCAAAACATGCAATTGAAAACCTATCTGAAACATTATATATTCTCAATGTACGGGAATATTTTATAGATATGACATCTCTACATTTATTAGGTCAATTTTCGCATGGACAATTATTTAGAACAATAGAATATCAAAATTTTGGGGGTCCGCGAAATTAAATAAGTTCTTCAAGGGGTCCGCGAAGTAAAAATCGGTGGGAACCGCTGGTCTAGTCTATAGTCTAGTCTATAGTCTAGTCTATAGTCTAGTCTATAGTCTAGTCTATAGTCTAGTCTATAGTCTGGTCTATAGTCTAGTCTATAGTCTAGTCTATAGTCTAGTCTATAGTCTAGTCTATAGTCTAGTCTATAGTCTAGTCTATAGTCTAGTCTATAGTCTAGTCTATAGTCTAGTCTATAGTCTAGTCTATAGTCTAGTCTATAGTCTAGTCTATAGTCTAGTCTATAGTCTAGTCTATAGTCTAGTCTATAGTCTAGTCTATAGTCTAGTCTATAGTCTAGTCTATAGTCTAGTCTATAGTCTAGTCTATAGTCTAGTCTATAGTCTAGTCTATAGTCTAGTCTATAGTCTAGTCTATAGTCTAGTCTATAGTCTAGTCTATAGTCTAGTCTATAGTCTAGTCTATAGTCTAGTCTATAGTCTAGTCTAGTCTAGTCTATAGTCTAGTCTATAGTCTAGTCTATAGTCTAGTCTATAGTCTAGTCTATAGTCTAGTCTATAGTCTAGTCTATAGTCTAGTCTATAGTCTAGTCTATAGTCTAGTCTATAGTCTAGTCTATAGTCTAGTCTATAGTCTAGTCTATAGTCTAGTCTATAGTCTAGTCTATAGTCTAGTCTATAGTCTAGTCTATAGTCTAGTCTATAGTTTAGTCTATATTCTAGTCTATAGTTTAGTCTATTTTTAGTTAATTTTGAAAACATATGACATTTGTAGTAAACTTTCGAAAAAAAATAGCTATTTTTAGAAAAGTTTCTGAAAAATTGCTATTTTTGTAAAATTTTCAAACTAATTTGCTATTTTTAGTATATTTTCAAAACATTTGAAATTTTAGTAAAATTTCGAAAAATGTTGCTATTTTTACAAAATTGTCTAGAAATTTGCTATTTGTGGTAAATATTCCAACATTTTCTTTTTGTTCCAAACTCTCTAATATTTTGCTTCTTACTTTAACTGACTTCAATTTAATTGCTAAGCCTTAAAGATCGTAAATGTGTCTCAAATTTTATAGGATTTCGACACAAAGACTCAACAATAATCCTTCTTAAACGAACAGAAACAGAATTGACAAATTGATTTCCAGGCAAATTTAAATGTACAATAATTTCAGTTAACAGTCTAAATGAAATATTCAATACATGCGTTAACAAAAAAAAAAAACAAAGACAACAGCAACAACAACTATAAATGTCAACTTATTTTGACAAACAAGCTATAAATTGACATTACAGGAGTGTCATACTCTCATATTACTAAAAACGAACAAAAAAATCTCCATAAAAATAAAAAGAGCAAAATGTCATTTTAATAAATTTTGCAAAAAAAAGTGTTAGTAGAGTAGGCAATCAGTTTAAATTATTTAGTCAAATTGTCATTTAACATAAATAAGTTATGTTTTTTTTTTTTTTTTTTGTTTTGTTCGTAAGAAGGAAGGAAGCAGAAAACAAAAAGCAAATGAAATTCTTTAATAAAACATAGGAAATATAAAAATAACAAGATTTTTGCTAAAGAAAAAAAGCAAAAAACATGGCTTAAATCAAAATCAAGAAATTCAATCAAATCTTATTTGGTAAAGAGGATTAACTAAATGGTTGTTATAAATATAAATATACAATACATTTGCTGCAATAATACTTACATACATTTTTATTTAGACATTGTGAACTGTATAATATCTATGTGTTAAAAGAAGATTTTTTTCTTATAATAAAAATTCCAATGACACAATATCATTAAAACATCAATACAGCAAAAAAAGCAACAGCAACAAAAAATTCAAGTCTGCCAAATCTATTTTTATATGCATCAACGATTTTATAAAAAAGGCCAAGGAGGCAGCAGGTTTTAAAAGAAATTTTAAGAAACAGTGGAACATTTTTTGATAAAAAACTAACTAAAGCCTTTTTATAAAAAGTAAGAAATTCTAGGCAGAATAGTACCATTATAAATAAGAAAATGTACCGAATTTGGATTTTACTTTAATTAACATTTCATTTTTAATTTTTTTTTTCGCAAGATAATGCAGGCTTTCCAAAAAGTAGCGAAATCCAATTTCTTTAGCAGATAAAGTTTTGTGTCCTTTTTCTATGGTTCTCAGAAAATTGTTTTTTCGTCTTTAACATTTTATTTGCTACTGTTTTTTGTAATCCCCAACAATTCATAGTTATTTCTTCATATTCCCCTCTAGCTGTTGTTGTTATTGTTCGATTACAATTTTATTTAAGACGATTTACGATTATTACTTCTTTCGGCAAAATTTTTTTATCTTTCTACACTCAGAGGAAAAAATATGAAATAATGAATGATTTCTATAGTCTAGTCTATAGTCTAGTCTATAGTCTAGTCTATAGTCTAGTCTATAGTCTAGTCTAGTCTAGTCTATAGTCTAGTCTATAGTCTAGTCTATAGTCTAGTCTATAGTCTAGTATAGTCTAGTCTATAGTCTAGTCTATAGTCTAGTCTATAGTCTAGTCTATAGTCTAGTATAGTCTAGTCTATAGTCTAGTCTATAGTCTAGTCTATAGTCTAGTCTATAGCCTAGTCTATAGCCTAGTCTATAGTCTAGTCTATAGTCTAGTCTATAGTCTAGTCTATAGTCTAGTCTATAGTCTAGTCTATAGTCTAGTCTATAGTCTAGTCTATAGTCTAGTCTATAGTCTAGTCTATAGTCCAGTCTATAGTCTAGTCTATAGTCTAGTCTATAGTCTAGTCTATAGTCTAGTCTATAGTCTAGTCTATAGTCTAGTCTATAGTCTAGTCTATAGTCTAGTCTATAGTCTAGTCTATAGTCTAGTCTATAGTCCAGTCTATAGTCTAGTCTATAGTCTAGTCTATAGTCTAGTCTATAGTCTAGTCTATAGTCTAGTCTATAGTCTAGTCTATAGTCTAGTCTATAGTCTAGTCTATAGTCTAGTCTATAGTCTAGTCTATAGTCTAGTCTATAGTCTAGTCTATAGTCTAGTCTATAGTCTAGTCTATAGTCTAGTCTATAGTCTAGTCTATAGTCTAGTCTATAGTCTAGTCTATAGTCTAGTCTATAGTCTAGTCTATAGTCTAGTCTATAGTCTAGTCTATAGTCTAGTCTATAGTCTAGTCTATAGTCTAGTCTATAGTCTAGTCTATAGTCTAGTCTAGTCGTCTATAGTCTAGTCTA
The DNA here is from genome assembly GCF_015586225.1 of Lucilia sericata. NCBI lineage: Eukaryota > Metazoa > Arthropoda > Insecta > Diptera > Calliphoridae > Lucilia > Lucilia sericata. The sequence goes on from NW_023994253.1 coordinate 407,278, forward strand.
TAGTCTAGTCTATAGTCTAGTCTATAGTCTAGTCTATAGTCTAGTCTATAGTCTAGGCTATAGTCTAGTCTAGGCTATAGTCTAGGCTATAGTCTAGTCTATAGTCTATAGTCTAGTCTATAGTCTAGTCTATAGTCTAGTCTATAGTCTAGTCTATAGTCTAGTCTATAGTCTAGTCTATAGTCTAGTCTATAGTCTAGTCTATAGTCTAGTCTATAGTCTAGTCTATAGTCTAGTCTATAGTCTAGTCTATAGTCTAGTCTATAGTCTAGTCTATAGTCTAGTCTATAGTCTAGTCTATAGTCTAGTCTATAGTCTAGTCTAGTCTATAGTCTAGTCTATAGTCTAGTCTATAGTCTAGTCTATAGTCTAGTCTATAGTCTAGTCTATAGTCTAGTCTATAGTCTAGTCTATAGTCTAGTCTATAGTCTAGTCTATAGTCTAGTCTATAGTCTAGTCTATAGTCTAGTCTATAGTCTAGTCTATAGTCTAGTCTATAGTCTAGTCTATAGTCTAGTCTATAGCCTAGTCTATAGCCTAGTCTATAGTCTAGTCTATAGTCTAGTCTATAGTCTAGTCTATAGTCTAGTCTATAGTCTAGTCTATAGTCTAGTCTATAGTCTAGTCTATAGTCTAGTCTATAGTCTAGTCTATAGTCTAGTCTATAGTCTAGTCTATAGTCTAGTCTATAGTCTAGTCTATAGTCTAGTCTATAGTCTAGTCTATAGTCTAGTCTATAGTCTAGTCTATAGTCTAGTCTATAGTCTAGTCTATAGTCTAGTCTATAGTCTAGTCTATAGTCTAGTCTATAGTCTAGTCTATAGTCTAGTCTATAGTCTAGTCTATAGTCTAGTCTATAGTCTAGTCTATAGTCTCATAGTCTAGTCTATAGTCTAGTCTATAGTCTAGTCTATAGTCTAGTCTATAGTCTAGTCTATAGTCTAGTCTATAGTCTAGTCTATAGTCTAGTCTATAGTCTAGTCTATAGTCTAGTCTATAGTCTAGTCTATAGTCTAGTCTATAGTCTAGTCTATAGTCTAGTCTATAGTCTAGTCTATAGTCTAGTCTATAGTCTAGTCTATAGTCTAGTCTATAGTCTAGTCTATAGTCTAGTCTATAGTCTAGTCTATAGTCTAGTCTATAGTCTAGTCTATAGTCTAGTCTATAGTCTAGTCTATAGTCTAGTCTATAGTCTAGTCTATAGTCTAGTCTATAGTCTAGTCTATAGTCAGTCTAGTCTAGTCTATAGTCCCAGTCTATAGTCTAGTTTATAGTCCAGTCTATAATCTAGTTTATAGTCTAGTCTGCTACTACAACCATGTCCTATCAAATTTTTTCTCTTCCTGTACTTTTTATATTTCTATTTTGATTAGTTTTCTCGTTTAAAAGTAAAATAAACATGATTTTGTTGTTGTTTGTTTCACCATTAATTCCCTAATAAATGTTCTTCACCTTGAAAGTCGAGTCGAAATAAAGTAAAATATAAAAAAAGTATAGAATTAAAAGGAAACCATATGGGTATTTGTATGTTCGTACTATTCCGATAAAAAGCCATTATATAAATCTATACTTTTCTTAAATGGCTGAGGGTTTTCGTGATGTGAATGCAAGTGTATGGAGGTTTGTGTAAATTACAAAATTTTGTGGCATCCATTTCATTAAATGGTTAATGTGTGTGGTTAAAAACATTTTATAGGAGAACAAGAGAGGAAACAGCTTTTGGGTTGGTTTGGTACCCAGAAGAAACATCTTATTTTAACTGACAACCATTAGCACGTAAAAATGTTCTATTACATCGTTTTATTACTATTATGTATCTCGTTTTGTAGTTTAAATATTAACAAAGTAAACTACTGAAATTTAGCTGAATTTGAAAAAAAAAAAATTCTCGAACATTTACAATATACTTTGTATTTCCGGTATAATACCCTTATACAAGGGGACCTTCTATATCTGTCAACACAGATTGAATTAAAATATTTTAATATGTTGATACTTAAGTTATTTGACATCGTTATATAATTAGGCATTAATGCGTTAGAATTAACATCGGTCCTGAGTATCATAGCTTCAGACATGATGTTTTTCCAAATTTAAGCTTTAAGATTGTATAAAACCTTCTTACAAAAAAAAATAATTTCCGGTTTGCACTTAATACAAAATTTAGTGAGAGACAGCTTAGTGAACGTGAACTCATTAAAAAAGACTAAATAATATTTAGCCCCCAAAAAAAGAGAAACTAGCAGAAGACATGTTGTTTAATATTTCTATAATGGAGAGATATAAATGCTCATGTATGTGAGAATATGCATGTATTATATGACATATGACAACAATCATTAAATCAAGCAAGTCAAACAACCCCGACAAAACCAAATCATCAACTAAATGTAAGAAATATTTCCATGGCAAATTGTCACATACACCAAATACAAGAAGTTTATATGACTGGCAGGCAGGCGGAGGTATGGACCAGACATAGAAGAGAATTTCAATCATTGAGGAATTCAAACACTAAACCAAATAAACATCTAAATGTCATCAGCAACAACAACAACAATTTACACATTAATATTTACATATACACACAAGTAAAGCAAATAATGATATAGTACACACATACTTATGTACATTTGAACTTAAATGAAATTTAACATAAACCTGCAGTTCGGAGAGGCAGTCCTAATGAATTGACATAGATGAGTCTAGATAGTCAAGAATATCTACAGTCATCACTACATATAGACTAATCGTATTCAAGACTATAGACAGATCTATAGTCAAGACAATATACTGATCTATAGTCAATATTAGAGACTGATCTATATACAGATCTATAGATAAGACTATAGACTGATATGTAGTCAAAACTTTAGACTGATATATAGTCAATACTATAAGCTGACCTATTATCAAGAATATATACTTATCCACAGCCAGATAAATCTATAGTCAAGACTAAAGAATGATCAATAATATGGACTATAGACTGATCAGTAGTCAAGGCCATAGTTTGATCAATGTATTGTCAAGGCAATAAAGTGATTTGAAGTCAAGACAATAAAGGGATCTATTGTCAAGACAAAAGAGTAATCTATAGTCTTTATTATAGTCTGTAGTAAAGACTTTAGATCACTCTATAGTCTTGACTACAGACCACTCTATAGTCTTATCAATATATCACTCTATAGACTTTATTATAGATCTATATTTAAGACTATAATAAAGACTGTAGAGTGATCTATATTCAAGACCATAGAGTGATCTATAGGTAAGACTATAGAGTGGTCTATAGTCAAGAATATCGATATAAGTAAAGACTATGGCGACAAGTCAAGACAATATAGTGATCTATAGTCAAGACTATACAGTGATCTTTAGTCTTTACTATAGATGTTACTATACATAGTTATATATTTAGTGATATATAGATAAGACTATAGATCTATAATCTAGACTATATAGTGATATATAGTAAAGACAAAAGATTGATTTATAGTCAAGACTATATAGTGATATACAGTCAAGACTAGAGAGTGATCTATAGTCAAGACTGTAGAGTGATCTACAGTCAAGAGTGTTTACAGGCATAACTATAAACTGATCTACACTTATAAGTAGTAAATACTATAGACTGATCTATAGCCGAGACTATAGGCTAGTCTATAGTCTGATCAGCAGTCATAGTAAATATACAAAACACTTGCAAAAGAAACAACATTGACTCCCTATAAAATCGCTGGAGACCACCATGTTAATATTTTATTTATAAAACTCTAAAGGGATTAATGTAGATATAATTACACCTACATATATATATATATATATATATATATATATATATATATATATATATATATATATATATATATATATATATACATCAGTATTACAAATATACATATGTACGTATCTACCTACGATCTGTATGTGAGTAAATACTCATATATCTAACATTTATGGCTTAAGGAAGAAGCAGGAGAGTTGCTGGTGGTGGAGATGATGTTGCGGAAGGAACATATGAGAGTGAAATTAAATTTGTATTTGAAATTATATTAACATTTTGGGCATTTTAATTATGCGTTTTATGTTCGACTACAGCGATAAAAACTATAGTTCGTTGTTGTTGTTGCTACTAATGTCGTAGTAAAGGTTATGTATTATGTATGTAAGTCGTCTGACTATTTAATTATGTTTAAATGTTAGTGCGAACAATTTTGTCTTTTTTTATAACATCAGTGTTTGTAAACGAGCAAGTAAAATTCATGTGTGTGTTTTTGCATGGATTTTATACGGTAGTGTTATTGGGCCCTACAGCACAAAAATATTTCTGATTCGATTTAACTATTTAGATAATTTATCAGTTTGTCAATATATTCATATCATAGTTTTTACAATTATTCCGAAGCAAGATATATAAATTGAAAAATTAATAATAGTTCGTATAGGTTATGTTAGAATCGGACACGCCCGACCTTATTCTTATTTTAATACATAAATACAAAAATAATGTGTATGTAAGTATTTCCTCTGAACCATTTACAATTTTAATTATTTAGATCATTTAATGCAATTAAATACTTCATTATTATAAATGAACGTGAGAATTATTTCGACGCTAAAGCTAGAAAAAAAATAGCAACAGAAATTAAATGAAACCAAAAATATTTACCTCAGGGAAAATGGAGAAAAATTAAAAGATTTAAGAAAATGTGGTAAAAATTATACACAATATTTTCTAATTAAATAAGTACAGTTATACTCCATACTTATTCTGACTAGACTACAGACTCTTCAGACGAAAAATGACTGATGTATACTAGATATAGATAGACTAAACTATAGACAAGATACAAACAAGACTATAACAGACTATAAATTAAACTATCGATTAGACTATGGAAACAGACAAGACTATAAACCAGACTATAGATCAGACTATAAACTAGAATATAGAGTAGACTATAGATTAAACTATAGACAAGACTGTAGACTAGACCACAGAATAAACTATAGACTAGACTAAAGACTAAACTATAGATTAACTATAGACTAGACTATGGACTAGACCATAAGACTAGACTATAGACTAGACTATAGACTAGACTATAGACTAGACTATAGACTAGACTATAGACTAGACTATAGACTAGACTATAGACTAGACTATAGACTAAACTATAGACTAGACTATAGACTAGACTATAGACTAGACTATAGACTAGACTATAGACTAGACTATAGACTAGACTATAGACTAGACTATAGACTAGACTATAGACTAGACTATAGACTAGACTATAGACTAGACTATAGACTAGACTATAGACTAGACTATAGAACCTAGACTATAGACTAGACTATAGACTAGACTATAGACTAGACTATAGACTAGACTATAGACTAGACTATAGACAGACTATAGACTAGACTATAGACTAGACTATAGACTAGACTATAGACTAGACTATAGACTAGACTATAGACTAGACTATAGACTAGACTATAGACTAGACTATAGACTAGACTAGACTATAGACTAGACTATAGACTAGACTATAGACTAGACTATAGACTAGACTATAGACTAGACTATGACTAGACTATAGACTAGACTATAGACTAGACTATAGACTAGACAATAGACTAGACTATAGACTAGACTATAGACTGGACTATAGACTGGACTATAGACTAGACTATAGACTAGACTATAGACTAGACTATAGACTAGACTATAGACTAGACTATAGGCGCTGCGAATTATGGCCCCAGGTAAAATGGCCCCAAAATATAAAACGAAAAATTGCCCCAATGTTGGGGTCAAAATTCATTATGAAGTATAACCCTAACATTTTTTAAGAAAAATCACCCCAAAATTAATGAAAAATCTCCCCAAGGTTGAAATGAAAAGTGGCCCCAAATATTGGGTTAATTTTTCGTAATGAACAATTACCCCAAAAACGTAAATGAAATTTCACCCCATTTAATTTTAATTCAAATATAGGTGACGTGTCATAAAGTCCAGTGTCATATTTTCCATGGGCGTTATGACTCACTAAATTGATTCTAGTGTCCATGGACGTTATAACAATTTCAAAAGTGTCACAATGCATATGAGCAATGTAACATAAAGTCTATGGATTTCAAAGAGTCCATTTATCAAAAGAAGGCTTAATTTAGCGAAGCCGGTATTCAAAATACCCCAGAGTTTAAAACCCCTGCGCCCGGCCGAAGGCCGGCTATACAGAAAACTTTTTAAATGGAAACCAAAATGCAACATACACCAAATTTAGGATAAATTCCTTTGGGGTTAAGAATGTCCCTTTCATAAATTCTTTACAAATTTTCAAATACAGTTCTGTTTTAAAAGTGATACAATGTCAATGGACATTATAACACTTTTAAAAATTGTCATAACGTCCATGGACACTATGAAACTTTTTGGTGTGTCATAACGTCAATGGACATTATGACATCCCACCTCAAATATAAGCTAACATATTTATAAAATTTCATATTTAATAATTTTTGTTGTATTTTCATTAAATGTTTGTTAATTTTGAACATTCTTGAAATATTTTTTGTAAAAATATGTTCAAAATTAACAAACATTTTATGAAAATACAACAAATATTATTACATAAAATATTTTTTAATAAAAAATATCGCGCGATAATGTTCTGATTTTTTATAAAATATTAATAAATAGTAATAATGAAAGATCACCCCTAATTATTATATGGTTTTTTAGGTCCCTTTTTAATATTTTAATATTCACGTATTTTACAAAATTTAAGAATGAAAATTAGCCCCAAAGGAAAAAGTTTTGTTTTGGGGTATTTCTTCATTTCACAACATTGGGGTCATTTTTATTTTTTTTGCAAAATGCAGTATTACCCCAAATATAAAAATGTTGAAATACCCCAAAAAATATATGAAAAAAAAACAAAAGTTTCGTGTTTTTGTTTCCTGTATCTTTGTTGGGGCCATATTTCGTTTTACGTTTTGGGGCCATTTACCTGGGGCCATAATTCGCAGCGCCTAGACTATAGACAGACTATAGACTAGACTATAGACTAGACTATAGACTAGACTATAGACTAGACTATAGACTAGACTATAGACTAGACTATAGACTAGACTATAGACTAGACTATAGACTAGACTATAGACTAGACTATAGACTAGACTATAGACTAGACTAATAGACTAGACTAGACTAGACTATAGACTAGACTATAGACTAGACTAGACTAGACTAGACTAGACTAGACTAGACTAGACTATAGACTAGACTATAGACTAGACTATAGACTAGACTATAGACTAGACTATAGACTAGACTATAGACTAGACTATAGACTAGACTATAGACTAGACTATAGACTAGACTATAGACTAGACTATAGACTAGACTATAGACTAGACTATAGACTAGACTATAGACTAGACTATAGACTAGACTATAGACTAGACTATAGACTAGACTATAGACTAGACTATAGACTAGACTATAGACTAGACTATAGACTAGACTATAGACTAGACTATAGACTAGACTATAGACTAGACTATAGACTAGACTATAGACTAGACTATAGACTAGACTATAGACTAGACTATAACTAGACTATAGACTAGACTATAGACTAGACTATAGACTATACTATAGACTAGACTATAGACTAGACTATAGACTAGACTATAGACTAGACTATAGACTAGACAATAGACTAGACTATAGACTAGACTATAGCCTAGACTATAAACCAGACTATAAACTAGACTATAAACTATACTATAGACTAGACTATAGCCTAGACTAGAGACTTAACTATAGACTGATCTATTTTATAGTCTATTTTTAACAAAAATATGATCCTTAAAAATGTTTATATTATTCACGGTATTAATTGGCTTAAAAGATTATTTCGTTTGAAAAACTCTTATTTAAAGCAACAGACCAACAGCATCCTTTAAAACAAAGAAACCCACACTTTTGCTTGAAAAAAAAAAAAATTCACACGTTTGAGGAAAAAATCTGTTTGTTGGCTCCATTTGTATTTCGGTATTCATACATCCTTTAGACAAATAGTCAGTCAGCATATATTCGTAGTCAGTGGAAAGGAAAAACAATGAAAAACGAAAATAAAAAACTTTTATTTTATTTCAGAATATTTGATTGAGTATGTCTGTTCATATCTGTATGTGGCTGTGTATTCATTTCCGCTTAACAGTCTTTTCACTTGCGACAGCAAAATATTTGACATTTAAATTTTCTTTTCACTTCAAAAAATAAAATAAATAAAAAATGTGTTCAACTCAAGTCATTTATACAATATTTTCATGTTATGACCAACATATACATAAAGATCCGGGTGATCCAATATAGAGTGTAGAGAAAGATAAATATGGATATGAAAGATAAAAGGGTAAGTAATCTGAAATTAAACATGTTAATGATTTGTATAACTCAGAAAAAAGAATGTGAAAACTTTATTAACTTATCTAAGGACAAAACAATTTGTTATAGAATATGTTTACTGCTCATTTACTCAAAGCAATGCGTAAAAATAATTCCCACAAACATAGACTATAGCAAAAAAACATGCTACAAAAAAAATACTGATAACAACCTAAAAGTATGCTTACAATGCTGAAATATTAAAACACAGTGTGAAAGAACAGGAAATAACAACCAACAAATAAAACAGAGAAAACTTTATGTGTGTGAAAGCACATTAAGGTATTGGTAAAGCAATAAGCTGATTATATGTATGTAAATTTGAGAGAGAGTGCAATTGCATTTATACACTGTTTTCTAAATGATTTTATGAAATATTTACAACAACAAGTTTTAATAAACGACGACTGCTGGCTGCATCAGACGCCCAACGAAATATCAGCAAGTTTAATAAGAAAAGAGGCTTAAATTGCTCATAAATCTATGACCTAAATGTATGCAATAGATAGTGATGATTAATAATAAAGCCTACAATATAGGCAACAGAATTTTCATGTAATTAAAATGCGCCCCTAAGAATAGGCAAATAAAAAGGAAAGCAGCAGATATTAATTATTGTTATATGAAGTTGCAGGTTTAGTTAGCAGCTGCAGGAATTTTGAAATTAATTACGATATTTGTTGGAAAACGAACTGTTATATAAGATGCGCAAAAAACAGGAAATACAGGCAAGACTACAGACTGGATTATAGACTAGACTCTAGACTAGGCTATAGACTAGACTATAGACTAGACTATAGACTAGACTATAGACTAGACTATAGACTAGACTATACTAGACTATAGACAAGAGTATAGACTAGACTATAGACTAGACTATAGACTAGACTATAGACTAGACTATAGACTAGACTATAGACTAGACTATAGACTAGACTATAGACTAGACTATAGACTAGACTATAGACTAGACTATAGACTAGACTATAGACTAGACTATAGACTAGACTATAGACTAGACTATAGACTAGACTATAGACTAGACTATAGACTAGACTATAGACTAGACTATAGACTAGACTATAGACTAGACTATAGACTAGACTATAGACTAGACTAGACTAGACTATAGACTAGACTATAGACTAGACTATAGACTAGACTATAGACTAGACTATAGACTAGACTATAGACTAGACTATAGACTAGACTATAGACTAGACTATAGACTAGACTATAGACTAGACTATAGACTAGACTATAGACTAGACTATAGACTAGACTATAGACTAGACTATAGACTAGACTATAGACTAGACTATAGACTAGACTATAGACTAGACTATAGACTAGACTATAGACTAGACTTCTAACTACAGACTAGACTATAGTCTAGTCTATAGTCTAGCCTATAGACTAGACTATAGACTAGAATATAGACTAGACTATAGACTAGACTATAGACTGGACTATAGACTAGACTATAGACTAGACTATAGACTAAACTACATATATTAAATTCATATTGAATCTTAAAACGTAAGTTAATGTCTTGAATGGTTTAACTTCAATTCTTTCTTTTTCGTAAAATCTTCATAATCTCAAACCCTTAATACTCAAAGTGTTTAAAGGGATGTGTTACATAATTCCTTTTCACAAGCAAAAAAACTTTAAATTTTTCTTTCTCTCGGCGATTTTTTTATGATGAATTCCAGTTACCTAGCGAAACGAATGTAATAAAATTGCTTACACATAT